>NW_025755962.1:0-7123 GCF_021184085.1 Oncorhynchus gorbuscha
GTAGAACACCTCTCGAGTAGAACACCTCTCAGTAGTAGAACACCTCTCAGTAGAACACCTCTCAGTAGTAGAACACCTCTCAGTAGTAGAACACCGCTCAGTAGAGACACATCTCAGTAGTAGAACACCTCTCAGTAGTAGAACACCTCTCAGTAGTAGAACACCTCTCCAGTAGAAGACACCTCTCAGTAGTAGAACACCTCTCAGTGAACACATCTCAGTAGTAGAACACCTCTCAGTAGTAGAGACACCTCTCAGTAGTGAACACATCTCAGTAGTAGAACACCTCTCAGTAGTAGAACACCTCTCAGTAGTAGAACACCTCTCAGTAGAGACACATCTCAGTAGTAGAACACCTCTCAGTATTAGAACACCTCTCAGTAGTAGAACACCTCTCAGTAGAACACCTCTCAGTAGTAGAACACCTCTCAGTAGAGAACACCTCTCAGTAGAACACCTCTCAGTAGTAGAACACCTCTCAGTAGTAGAACACCGCTCAGTAGAACACATCTCAGTAGTAGAACACCTCTCAGTAGTAGAACACCTCTCGGTAGTAGAACACCTCTCCCAGTAGTAGAACACCTCTCAGTAGAACACCTCTCAGTATTAGAACACCTCTCAGTAGTAGAGACACCTCAGAACACATCTCAGTAGTAGAACACCTCTCAGTAGTAGAACACCTCTCAGTAGTAGAACACCTCTCAGTAGAACACACCTCTCAGTAGTAGAACACCTCTCAGTAGTAGAACAGTAGAACACCTCTCAGTAGTAGAACACCTCTCAGTAGAACACCTCTCAGTAGTAGAACACCTCTCAGTAGAACACCTCTCAGTAGTAGAACACCTCTCAGTAGTAGAACACCTCTCAGTAGAACACATCTCAGTAGTAGACACCTCTCACCTCTCAGTAGTAGAACACCTCTCAGTAGTGGAACACCTCTCAGTAGAAGAACACCTCTCAGTAGAACACCTCTCAGTAGTAGAATACCTCTCAGTAGAACACCTCTAAGTAGAATAACACCTCTCAGTAGTAGAACACCTCTCAGTAGAACACCTCTCAGTAGTAGAACACCTCTCAGTAGAACACCTCTCAGTAGAACACCTCTCAGTAGTAGAACACCTCTCAGTAGAACACCTCTCAGTAGTAGAACACCTCTCAGTAGAACACCTCTCAGTAGTAGAACACCTCTCAGTAGTAGAACACCTCTCAGTAGAAACCTCTCAGTAGTAGAACACCTCTCAGTAGAACACCTCTCAGTAGTAGGAACACCTCTCAGTACAACACCTCTCAGTAGTAGAACACCTCTCAGTACAACACCTCTAAAAATAAACACCTCTCAGTAGTAGAACACCTCTCAGTAGTAGAACACCTCAGTAGAACACCTCAGTAGTAGAACACCTCAGTGAACACCCTCTCAGTAGTAGAACACCTCTCAGTAGAACACCTCAGTACAACACCTCTCAGTACAACACCTCTCAGTAGTAGAACACCTCTCAGTAGAACACCTCTCAGTAGTAGAACACCTCTCAGTAGAACACCTCTCAGTAGTAGAACACCTCTCAGTAGAACACCTCTCAGTAGTAGAACACCTCTCAGTACAACACCTCTCGGTACAACACCTCTCAGTAGTAGAACACCTCTCAGTAGTAGAACACCTCTCAGTAGTAGAACACCTCTCAGTAGAACACCTCTCAGTAGTAGAACACCTCTCAGTAGAACACCTCTCAGTAGTAGAACACCTCTCAGTAGTAGAACACCTCTCAGTAGTAGAACACCTCTCAGTAGAACACATTTCAGTAGTAGAACACCTCTCAGAAGTAGAACACCTCTCAGTAGCAGAACACCTCTCAGTAGTAGAACACCTCTCAGTAGAACACCTCTCAGTAGTAGAACACCTCTCAGTAGAACACCTCTCAGTAGTAGAACACCTCTCAGTAGAACACCTCTCAGTAGTAGAACACCTCTCAGAACACCTCTCAGGCAGTAGAACACTTCTCAGTAGAACACCTCAGTAGTAACACCTCTCAGTAGTAGAACACCGCTCAGTAGAACACATTCAGTAGTAGAACACTCTCTCAGTAGTAGAACACCTCTCAGTAGTAGAACACCTCTCAGTAGAACACTTCTCAGTAGTAGAACACCTCTCAGTAGAACACATCTCAGTAGTAGAACACCTCTCAGTAGTAGAACACCTCTCAGTAGTAGAACACATCTCTAGTAGTAGAACACCTCTCAGTAGTAGAACACCTCTCAGTAGTAGAACACCTCTCAGTAGAACACATCTCAGTAGTAGAACACCTCTCAGTAGTAGAACACCTCTCAGTAGTAGAACACTCAGTAGAACACCTCTCAGTAGTAGAACACCCTCAGTAGTAGAACACCTCTCAGTAGAACACCTCTCAGTAGAACACCTCTCAGTAGTAGAACACCGCTCAGTAGAACACATCTCAGTAGTAGAACACCTCTCAGTAGTAGAACACCTCTCAGTAGTAGAACACCTCCTCAGTAGTAGAACACCTCTCAGTAGAACACCTCTCAGTATTAGAACACCTCTCAGTAGTAGAACACCTCTCAGTAGAACACATCTCAGTAGTAGAACACTCTCAGTAGTAGGAACACCTCAGTAGTAGAAACCTCTCAGTAGTAGAACACATCTCAGTAGTAGAACACTCTCAGTAGTAGAACACCTCTCAGTAGAACACATCTCAGTAGTAGAACACCTCTCAGTAGTAGAACACCTCTCAGTAGTAGAACACCTCTCAGTAGAACACCTCTCAGTAGTAGAACACCTCTCAGTAGAACACCCTCAGTAGTAGAACACCTCTCAGTAGAACACCTCTCAGTAGTAGAACACCTCTCAGTAGTAGAACACCCTCAGTAGAACACATCTCAGTAGTAGAACACCTCTCAGTAGAACACCTCTCAGTAGTAGAACACCTCTCAGTAGTGGAACACCTCAGTAGAAGAACACCTCTCAGTAGAACACCCTCAGTAGTAGAATACCTCTCAGTAGAACACCTCTAAGTAGAATAACACCTCTCAGTAGTAGAACACTTCAGTAGAACACCTCTCAGTAGTAGAACACCTCTCAGTAGAACACCTCTCAGTAGAACACCTCTCAGTAGTAGAACACCTCCTCAGTAGAACACCTCTCAGTAGTAGAACACCTCTCAGTAGAACACCTCTCAGTAGTAGAACACCTCTCAGTAGTAGAACACCTCTCAGTAGAACACTCTCAGTAGTAGAACACCTCTCAGTAGTAGAACACTTCTCAGTAGTGGAACACCTCTCAGTAGTAGAACACCTCAGTAGAACACCTCTCAGTAGTAGAACACCTCTCAGTAGAACACCTCTCAGTAGAACACCTCTCAGTAGTAGAACACCTCTCAGTAGAACACCTCTCAGCAGAGAACACCTCTCAGTGGAACACCTCTGGAACACCTCTCAGTAGTAGAACACCTCTCAGTAGAACACCTCTCAGTAGTAGAACACCTCTCAGTAGAACACCTTCTCAGTATAACACCTCTCAGTAGTAGAACACCTCTCAGTAGTAGAACACCTCTCAGTAGAACACCTCTCAGTAGAACCTCTCAGTAGTAGAACACCTCTCAGTAGAACACCTCTCAGTAGTAGAACACCTCTCAGTAGTAGAACACCTCTCAGTAGAACACCTCTCAGTAGTAGAACACTCTCAGTAGAACACCTCTCAGTAGTAGAACACCCTCTCAGTAGAACACCTCTCAGTAGTAGAACACCTCTCAGTGTAGAACACCTCAGTAGAACACTTCTCAGTAGTAGAACACCTCTCAGTAGAACACCTCTCAGTATAACACCTCTCAGTAGTAGAACACCTCTCAGTAGAACACCTCTCAGTAGTAGAACACTCTCAGTAGTAGAACACTCTCTTCCTGCAACGAGTGATCATACATAGGAATAGGGAGCTGCAGAGCCCACAGTATATTACATAGGAACAGGAGGGCCCATAGAGCCCACAGTATATTACATAGGGAATAGGAGACCCAGTAGAGCCCACAGTACATTACATAGGGAACAGGGAGGGCCCATAGAGCCCACAGTACATTACATAGGGAACAGGAGGGCCCATAGAGCCCACAGTACATTACATAGGGAACAGGGAGGGTCCATAGAGCCCACAGTACATTACATAGGGAACAGGGAGGGCCCATAGAGCCCACAGTACATTACATAGGGAACAGGGAGGGCCCAAAGAGCCCACAGTACATTACATAGGGAACAGGGAGGGCCCATAGAGCCCACAGTACATTACATAGGAATAGGGAAGAGCACGTAGAGCCCACAGTGCATTACATAGGGAATAGGAGGGCCAGTAGATTCCACAGTACATTACATAGGGAATAGGAAAGAGCAACGAGAGCCCACAGTGCATACATTAGGAATAGGAAGAGCACGAGAGCCCACAGTGCATTACATAGGTACAGGAAGGCCATATAGAGCCCACAGTATCTTGAGTAGGGGAACAGGGTGGGCCAGTAGAGCCCACAGTATATTGAGTAGGGAACAGGGAGGGCCAGTAGAGCCCACAGTATATTGAGTAGGGAACAGGAGGGCCAGTAGAGCCCACAGTATATTGACATAGGAACAGGAGGGCCAGTAGAGCCCACAGCATTCCTGAATAGGGAACAGGGAGGGCAGTGAGAGCCCACAGCATCTTGAGTAGGGAAGAGGGGGCCAGTAGAGCCCACAGTATATTGAGTAGGGAACAGGGAGGGCCAGTAGAGTCCACAGTATATTGACATAGGAACAAGGAGGGCCAGTAGAGCCCACAGTATATTACATAGGGAATAGGGAGGGCCAGTAGAGCCCACAGCACATTACATAGGGAATAGGGGACCAGTAGAGCCCACAGATAATATAGGAAAGTGAGGGGCCAGTAGATTAGGTGTGGTCCAGTAGAGCCCACAGCATATTACATAGGAATAGGGGGACCAGTAGAGCCCACAGAATATTGAGGGTCCAGTACACAGATTACATAGGAATGGAACTCAGTAGAGCCCACAGTACATTACATAGGGAATAGGATGGCCAGTAGAGCCCACAGTATATTACATAGGAATAGGGATGGACCAGTAGAGCCATAGCACATCACATAGGGAATAGGGGGACCAGTAGAGCCCACAGCACATTACATAGGATTAGGAGGGCCAGAGCCCACAGTACATTACATAGGGAATAGGAGGGCCAGTAGAGTCCACAGTACATTACATAGGAATAGGGGGCCAGTAGAGCCTATAGCAACATTACATAGGGAATAGGGGGGCCAGTAGAGCCCACAGTAGATCACATAGAACAGGGGATGGCCAGTAGAGCCTATAGTACATTACATAGGGAATAGGAGGGCAAGCACACACAGTATATTACATAGGATTAGGGGGACCAGTAGAGCCCACAGTACATTACATAGGGAATAGGGAGGGCCAGTACACAGTATATTATATAGGGAATAAGGGGGACCAGTACACAGTATATTACATAGGGAATAGGGGGGACCAGTAGAGCCCACAGTACATTACATAGGGAATAGGGAGGGCCAGTACACAGTATATTATATAGGGAATAAGGGGGACCAGTACACAGTACATTACATAGGGAATAGGGAGGGCCAGTAGAGCCCACAGTATATTACATAGGGAATAGGGGGGACCAGTAGAGCCTATAGTACATTACATAGGGAATAGGGAGGGCCAGTACACAGTATATTACATAGGGAATAGGGAGGGCCAGTACACAGTATATTACATAGGGAATAGGGAGGGCCAGTACACAGTACATTACATAGGGAATAGGGAGGGCCAGTACACAGTACATTACATAGGGAATAGGGAGGGCCAGTACACAGTATATTACATAGGGAATAGGGAGGGCCAGTACACAGTACATTACATAGGGAATAGGGAGGGCCAGTACACAGTACATTACATAGGGAATAGGGAGGGCCAGTAGAGCCCACAGTATATAGAGTAGGGAACAAGGATGGCCAGTAGAGCCCACAGTACATTACATAGGGAATAGGGAGGGCCAGTAGATTCCACAGTACATTTCATACCTGAAGGGAACATTTTGGCATTTGCTGTATGGTTGATGAGAAACTCCATATTGCAAATGTACGGTCCCGTACTAGATGTCCGCAAATGTTTATAAAATTTGCCGACGGTGGCAGGCCATGCACCGGGGCCAGGTCTTCTGGGAAGTCATCGAATAAAGTCTCTCGGACATTCGGTTTAATAACGAATGTTGGTCATTTTCCTCTGTCCCTGTAAATACCACCAGAGGGCGAATGGAATCATATTGCAAATGTACAAAACATCACCAATCACGACGTGGCCTTTTCCCCTAAACGGAAAAGACTTTGAAGACGAAACCTGGTGAGCGTAGGTTTGGCATAATGGGCAGTTGGCCCCGAACAAGATGGCGTCGAGGCCTCAACGCTTTTTGAGTTATGGCCATTTTCCTGCACCTCTCCTCCGGTCCTTACCCCTCCCACTCCACGAGGTACTGAAGGCCCCTCGCCCGACGCCTCAAATCCAGTTTGGAGCCCCCTCAATGTGAGGGGGCAGGGGAACCTTCTGCACCTCAGACTCCTGGAGCCAGTCAACCACGGCCTGAGGAGAGACACATGGAACGAGGTGTTAATAAGATGTAACCTGTAACTAACCTCGTTCTGTCTCCTCAGGACTTTAAATGGCCCCACAAACAGTTCCTCTAGAGTTAGGATACTGCCCATTACCCTTCCAGTTACTCTAGAGTTTAGATACTGTCCATTACCCTGGTCAGTTACTCTAGAGTTAGGATACTGTCCATTACCCTTCCAGTTACTCTAGAGTTTAGATACTGTCTTTTACCCTGGTCAGTTACTCTAGAGTTTAGATACTGTCCTTTACCCTTCCAGTTACTCTAGAGTTTAGATACTGTCCTTTACCCTTCCAGTTACTCTAGAGTTTAGATACTGTCCTTTACCCTGGTCAGTTACTCTAGAGTTTAGATACTGTCCTTTACCCTGGTCAGTTACTCTAGAGTTTAGATACTGTCCTTTACCCTTCCAGTTACTCTAGAGTTTAGATACTGTCCATTACCCTTCCAGTTA
>NW_025755963.1:0-7122 GCF_021184085.1 Oncorhynchus gorbuscha
GGACCCCTCTACCCTCTGTTGGACCCCCCTACCCTCTATTGACCCCCTCTACCCCTCTGTTGGACCCCCCTCTACCACTCTGTTGGACCCCCCTCTACTCCTCTGTTGGACCCCCTCTACCCCTCTGTTGGACCCCCTCTACTCCTCTGTTGGACCCCCTCTACCCCACCGCTGGACCCCTCTGTTGAACCCCTCTACCCCACCGCTGACCCCTCCTGTTGACCCCCCTACTCCCACCGCTGGACCCCTCTGTTGGACCCCCACTACCCCCACCGCTGGACCCCCTCTACCCCACCGCTGGATCCCCCCCCTCACCCCTCTGTTGGAACCCCACCTCTACCCCACCGCTGGACCCCCCTCTACCCCACCGCTGGACGCTCTACTCCTCTGTTGGACCCCCTCACCCTCCGTTGACCCTCTACCCTCTGTTGGACCCCCTCTACCCCTCTGTTGGAACCCCATCCCCTCTACCCCTCTGTTGGACCCCTCTACCCTCTGTTGGACCCCCTCTCTACCCCTCTGTTGGACCCCCCTCTACCCCTCTGTTGGACCCCCCTTCTACCCCTCTGTTGGCCTTCCTCTCTACCCTCTCTGTTGGACCCCCTCTACCCCTCTGTTGGACCCCCCTCTACTCCTCTGTTGGACCCCCTTCTACCCCACCGCTGACCCCCTCTACCCCTCTGTTGGACCCCCTCTACCCCTCTGTTGGACCCCCTCTACTCCTCTGTTGGACCCCCTTCTACCCCACTGTTGGACCCCTCTCTACCCCACCGCTGGACCCCCTCTACCCTCTGTTGACCCTCTACTCCTCTGTTGACCCCCCTCTACCCCCATCCGCTGGACCCCCCCTCTACCCCCACCCCTGGACTCCCCCTCTACCCCTCTGTTGGACCCCCCCCTCTACCCCACCGCTGGATCCCCCTCTACCCTCTGTTGGACCTCCCTCTACCCCTCTGTTGACCCCCCTCTACCCCTCTGTTGGACCCCCTCTACCCCACCGCTGACCCCCCTCTACCCCACCGCTGACTCTCTACCCTCTGCTGACCCCCTCACCTCCCACCGGTGACCCCCTCTTACCCCTCTGTTAACCCACCCCCTACCCCACCGCTGGACCTCCCTCTGCCCTCTGTTGACCCCCTCAAATCAAATCAAATTTTTATTTGTCACATACACATGGTTAGCAGATGTTAATGCGAGTGTAGCGAAATGCTTGTGCTTCTAGTTCGACAATGCAGTGATAACCAACAAGTAATCTAACTAACAATTCCAAAACTACTGTCTTATACACAGTGTAGGGGATAAGAACATGTACATAAGGATATATATCCGTCTTTATCTGGAACACATCGTCTTTATCTGGACTCTCTGCCCTCTGTTGGACCTCCCCTCTGGCCCTCTGTTGGACCCCCCTCTGCCCCTCTGTTTCCTCTAGAGATTTTATCTCTGTTGGACCCCCCTCTACCCCTCTGTTGGACCCCCTCTGTTGACCCCCTGCTGGACCCCCTCTCTGTTGACCCCCTACCCCACTGTTGGACCCCCCTCTGCCCACTGTTGAATTCCCTCTGCCCTCTCTGATTTGAATTTTATCTGCCCTCGTTTGGACCCCCTCTGCCCCTGGCTGGACCCCCTCCTGCCCACTGCTGGACCCCCCTCTACCCCACCGCTCGATCCCCTCTACCCCACCTCTGGACCCCCCTCTGCCCCTCTGTTGACCCCCTCTACCCCTCTGTTGACCCCCTCTGCCCCTCTGCTGGATCCCCCCTCTGCCCCTCTGTTGATCCCCCTCTGCCCCTCTGTTGGACCCCCCTCTACCCCTCTGTTGGACCCCCCTCACTCCCTCTGTTGACCCCCTCTACCCCTCTGTTGGACCCCCCTCTACCCCTCTGTTGACCCCCCTCTACTCCTCTGTGGGACTCTCTACCCCACTGTTGACCCCCCCCCCTCTACCCCACCGCTGACCCCCCTGCCCCTCTGTTGACCCCCCTCTACTCCCTCTCTGTTGGACCCCCTCTGCCCCTCTGTTGACCCCCTCTACCCCCACCGCTGACCCCCACCCCACCCCTGGGCTCCTCTGCCACTCTGTTGGGTTTATCCCCACCCCACCGCTGATCCCTCTGCCCCTCTGTTGACCCCCCTCTACCCTCTGTTGGACCCCCCTCTACCCTCTGTTGGACCCCCTCTGCCCCACCGCTGGACTTCCCTCTACCCTCTGTTGACCCCCTCTGCCCCACCGGTGGACTTCCTCTACCCCTCTGTTGGACCCACCCCTCTACCCCCACCGCTGGACCTCCCCTCTACCCCTCTGTTGGACCCCCCCCTCAAATCAAATCAAATTTTATTTGTCACATACACATGGTTAGCAGATGTTAATGCGAGTGTAGCGGTAAATGCTTGGCTTCAGTTCCGACAATGCAGTGATAACCAACAAGTAATCTAACTAACAATTCCAAAACTACTGTCTTATACACAGTGTAAGGGGATAAGGAACATGTACATAAGGATATATATCCGTCTTTATCTGGAACACATCGTCTTTATCTGGAACTCTACCCCTCTGTTGACCTCTCCTCTACCCCTCTGTTGACCCCCCTCTACCCCTCTGTTGACCCCCCTCTACCCCTCTGTTGACCCCCCTCTACCCCACTGTTGGACCCCCCTCTACCCCTGTTGGACCCCCTACCCCTACCCCTCTGTTGGACCCCCTCTACCCCTCTGTTGGACCCCTCTACTCCCCACAGCTGGACCCCCTACCCCCCACCGCCGATCCCCCCTCTACCCCACCTCTGACCCCCTCTACCCCCTCTGTTGGACCCCCCTCTACCCTCTGTTGGATCCCCCTCTACCCCTCTGTTGGATCCCCCCTCTACCCCTCTGTTGGACCCCCCTCTACCCCTCTGTGGACCCCCTCTACCCTCTGTTGACCCCCTCTACCCCTCTGTTGGACCCCCTCTACCCCTCTGTTGACCCCTCTACCCCACCGCTGACTCCCCCCTCTACCCTCTGCTGACCCCCCTTCTACTCCCACCGGTGGACCCCCCTACCCTCTGTTGGACCCACCCCTCTACCCCACCGCTGGACCTCCCCTCTACCCCTCTGTTGACCCCTTCTACCCCACTGCTGACCCCTTCTACCCCACCACTGACCCCCCCTCTACCCCTCTGCTGGACCCCCCTCTACCCCTCTGTTGACCCCCCCTACCCCTCTGCTGACCCCCCTACCCCTCTGCTGACCCCCCTCTACCCCTCTGTTGACCTCCTCACCCCTCTGTTGGACCCCCCTCTACCCCTCTGTTGGACCCCCTCTACCCCACCGCTGGACCCCCCCCCTCTACCCCACCGCTGACCCCTCTACCCCTCTGTTGACCCCCCCTCACCCCACCGTGGGACCCCCTCTACCCCACCGCTGACCCCCTCTACCCCACCGCTGACTCCCCTCTACCCCTCTGTTGACCCCCTCTACCCCTCTGTTGACCCCTCTACCCCACCGCTGACCCCTCTACCCCCCACCGCTGACTCCCCTCTACCCTCTGTTGGACCCCCTCTACTCCCACCGTGGACCCCCTCTACCCCCTCTGTTGGACCCACCCCCTCTACCCCACCGCTGGACCTCCCTCACCCCTCTGTTGACCCCTTCTACCCCCACTGCTGGACCCCCTCTACCCCACCGCTGGACCCCCCTCTACTCCCTCTGTTGGACCCCCTCTACCCCTCTGTTGACCCCCCTCTACCCCTCTGTTGGACCCCTCTACCCTTCTGTTGACCTCCTCTACCCTCTGTTGACCCCCCTACCCCTCTGTTGGACCCCCTCTACCCTCTGTTGACCCCCTCTACCCCTCTGTTGACCCCCTCTACCCCACCGCTGACCCCCCTCTACCCCCTCTGTTGACCCCCCTCTACCCCACCGCTGACCCCCCCTCTACCCCACTGCTGACCCCCCCTACCCCCTCTGTTGGACACCCCTCTACCCCACCGCTGGACCCCCTCTACCCCTCTGTTGGACCCACCCCTCTACCCCACTGCTGGACCCCCTCTACCCCCACCGCTGACCCCCTACCCCACCGCTGACCCCCCTCTACCCCTCTGTTGGACCCCCTACCCCTCTGTTGGACCCCCCTCTACCCCACCGCTGGACCCCCTCTACCACTCTGTTGGACCCCCCCCCCTCTACCCCACTGTTGGACCCCCCCTACCCCTCTGTTGACCCCCCTCTACCCCACCGCTGACCCTGACCTCTACCCTCTGTTGACCCACCCTCTACCCCACTGCTGACCCTCTCTACCCCACCGCTGACCCCCCTCTACCCCACCGCTGACCCCCTCTACCCCTCTGTTGACCCCCCTACCCTCTGTTGACCCCCCTCTACCCCACCGCTGGACCCCCTCTACCCCTCTGCTGACCCCCTCTACCCCCACTGTTGACCCCTACCCCTCTGTTGACCCCCCTCTACCCCACCGCTGACCCCCTCTACCCCTCTGTTGGACCCCCCTCTACCCCTCTGTTGGACCCCCTCTACCCTCTGTTGATCCCCCCTCTACCCTCTGTTGGATCCCCTACTACCCTCTGTTGACCTCTCTACCCCTAGGTTGGACCCCCCCCCCTCTACCCCTCTGCTGGACCCCGCCTCTACCCTCTGTTGACCCCCCTCTACCCCTCTGCTGGACCCCCCTACCGCTCTGTTGGACCCCCCCCCTCTACCCCTCTGTTGACCCCCCCTCTACCCCTCTGTTGACCCCCTCTACCCCTCTGCTGGACCCCCTCTACCCCTCTGTTGGACCCCCCACTACCCCTCTGTTGTATCCCCCCCCTCTACCCCTCTGTTGGACCCCCCTCTACCCCCTCTGTTGAACTCCCCCCTCTACCCCACTGTTGACCCCTACCCCTCTGTTGACACCCCCTCTACCCCACCGCTGACCCCCCTCTACCCCCTCTGTTGGACCCACCCCTCTACCCCACTGCTGACCCCTCTACCCCACCGCTGACCCCCCTCTACCCCACCGCTGGACCCCCCTCTACCCTCTGTTGACCCCCCCCTACCCCCTCTGTTGGACCCCCCTCTACCCCACCGCTGACCCCCTCTACCCCTCTGTTGGACCCCCCTCTACCCCACTGTTGGACCCCCCTACCCCTCTGTTGGACCCCCCTCTACCCCACCACTGGACCCCCCTACCCCTCTGCTGGACCCCCCTCTACCCCTCTGTTGACCCCCTCTACCCCCTCTGTTGATCCCCTCTACCCTCTGTTGACCCCCTTCTTACCCCTAGGTTGACCCCCCCCCCTCTACCCCTGCTGGACCCCGCCCTCTACCCCTCTGTTGACCCCCCCCTCTACCCTCTGCTGGACCCCCCTCTACCCCTCTGTTGACCCCCCTCTACCCTCTGTTGGACCCCCTCTACCCTCTGCTGACCCCCCCTCTACCCTCTGTTGACCCCCCTACCCTCTGTTGAACTCCCCCTCTACCCCTCTGTTGGACCCCCCACCCCTACGCCTGTTGACCCCCTCTACCCCACCGCTGACTCCCCTCTACTCCCTCTGTTGGACCCCTCGACCCCTCTGTTGGACCCCCCCCCCCCCTCTGTTGGACCACCTCTACCCCACCGCTGACCCCCCTCTACCCCACCGCTGGACTCCCCTCTACCCTCTGTTCTACCCCACCGTGACCCCCTCTACCCCCTCTGTTGGACCCCCCTCTACCCCACCGCTGGACCTCCCCTCTACCCCTCTGTTGACCTCTCTACCCCACTGCTGACCCCCTCACTACCCCACCGCTGACCCCACCCTCTACCCTCTGTTGGACCCCCCTCTACCCCTCTGTTGACCCCTCTACCCTCTGTTGGACCCCCCCCTCTACCCTCTGTTGGACCCCCCTCTACCCCTCTGTTGACCCCCTCTACCCCCTCTGTTGACCCCCCTTACCCCTCTGTTGACTCTCTACCCCTCTGTTGACCCCCCTCTACTCCTCTGTTGGACCCCCCTCTACCCCACCGCTGACCCCTCTACCCCACTGCTGGACCCCCCTCTACCCCACCGCTCGATCCTCTACCCCACCGCTGGACCCCCCTACCCCACTGTTGGACCCCCCTTACCCCTCTGTTGACCCCCCCCTCTACCCCACCGCTGGACCCCCTCTACCCCTCTGTTGGACCCACCCCCTCTACCCCTCTGTTGGACCCCCTCTACCCCACTGCTGGACCCCCTCTACCCCACCGCTCGATCCCCTCTACCCCACCGCTGGACCCCCCTCTACCCCTCTGTTGGACCCCCCTCTACTCCCACTGTTGGACCCCCTACCCCTCTGTTGGACCCCCCACTCTACCCCACCGCTGGACCCCCTCTACCCCTCTGTTGGACCCCCCTCTACCCCCACTGTTGGACCCCTCTACCCCTCTGTTGGACCCCCCTCTACCCCTCTGTTGGACCCCCCTCTACCCCTCTGTTGACTCCCTCTACCCTCTGTTGGACCCCCTCTACTCCTCTGTTGATCCCCTCTACCCCTCTGTTGGATCCCCCTCTACCCCTCTGTTGGATCCCACCTCTACCCCTCTGTTGGACCCCGCCTCTACCCCTGTTGGACCCCCCCTCTACCCTCTGTTGGACCCCCTCTCTACCCCTCTGTTGACCCCTCTACCCTCTGTTGGACCCCCTCTACCCTCTGTTGATCCCCTCTACCCCTCTGTTGGACCCCCCTCTACCCCTCTGTTGTATCCCCCCCTCTACCCCTCTGTTGGACCCCCCCCTCTACCCCTCTGTTGAACTCCCCCCTCTACCCCTCTGTTGGACCTCCCTCTACGCCTCTGTTGGACCTCCCTCTACCCCTCTGTTGGACCCCCGCCACCCCACTGCTGGACCCCCTCTACTCCCACCGCTGGATCCCCCCACTACCCCTCTGTTGGACCCCCTCTCTACCCCCTCTGTTGGACCCCCCCTCTACCCCTCTGTTGGACCCCCTCTACCCCTCTGTTGGACCCCCCTCTACCCCTCTGTTGGACCCCCTCTACCCCCTCTGTTGACCCCCCTCTACCCCCTCTGTTGGACCCCCCTCTACCCCTCTGTTGGACCCCCCTCTACCCTCTGTTGGAGCCCCCTCTACCCTCAGATGGAGCTCCTCATTCTCAGATGGAGCTCC
>NW_025755964.1:0-7121 GCF_021184085.1 Oncorhynchus gorbuscha
CTCCTCATACATAGGAAGTGACCAGTGTGTGTTGTGTGTGAGCTGTATATCGGTCACATTGAAGTCTCTCCTCATACATAGGAAGTGACCAGTGTGTGTTGTGTGTGAGCTGTATGTCAGTCACGTTGAAATCTCTCCTCATACATAGGAAGTGACCAGTGTGTGTTGTGTGTGAGCTGTATATCGGTCACATTGAAGTCTCTCCTCTGACATAGGAAGTGACCAGTGTGTGTGAGCTGTATGTCAGTCACGTTGAAGTCTCTCCTCTGTATCTCTCTGTGTGTGTGAGCTGTATATCAGTCACGTTGAAGTTTCTCCTCAGACATAGGAAGTGACCAGGGTGTGTTGTGTGTGAGCTGTATGTCAGTCACGTTGAAGTCTCTCCTCTGTATCTCTCTGTGTGTCTGAGCTGTATATCAGTCACGTTGAAGTCTCTCCTCAGACATAGGAAGTGACCAGTGTGTGTGAGCTGTATGTCTGTCACGTTGAAGTCTCTCCTCTGACATAGGAAGTGACCAGTGTGTGTTGTGTGTGAGCTGTATATCGGTCACATTGAAGTCTCTCCTCAGACATAGGAAGTGACCAGTGTGTGTGAGCTGTATGTCTGTCACGTTGAAGTCTCTCCTCTGACATAGGAAGTGACCAGTGTGTGTGAGCTGTATGTCAGTCACGTTGAAGTCTCTCCTCTGACATAGGAAGTGACCAGTGTGTGTGAGCTGTATGTCAGTCATGTTGAAGTCTCTCCTCTGACATAGGAAGTGACCAGTGTGTGTGAGCTGTATGTCAGTCACGTTGAAGTCTCTCCTCTGTATCTCTCTGTGTGTGTGAGCTGTATATCAGTCACGTTGAAGTCTCTCTTCAGACATAGGAAGTGACCAGTGTGTGTGAGCTGTATGTCAGTCACGTTGAAGTCTCTCCTCAGACATAGGAAGTGACCAGTGTGTGTGAGCTGTATGTCAGTCACGTTGAAGTCTCTCTTCAGACATAGGAAGTGACCAGTGTGTGTGAGCTGTATATCAGTCACGTTGAAGTCTCTCCTCATACATAGGAAGTGACCAGTGTGTGTTGTGTGTGAGCTGTATGTCAGTCACGTTGAAGTCTCTCCTCAGACATAGGAAGTGACCAGGGTGTGTTGTGTGTGAGCTGTATGTCAGTCACGTTGAAGTCTCTCCTCTGTATCTCTCTGTGTGTGTGAGCTGTATATCAGTCACGTTGAAGTCTCTCCTCATACATAGGAAGTGACCAGTGTGTGTTGTGTGTGAGCTGTATATCGGTCACATTGAAGTCTCTCCTCAGACATAGGAAGTGACCAGTGTGTGTGAGCTGTATGTCAGTCACGTTGAAGTCTCTCCTCTGACATAGGAAGTGACCAGTGTGTGTGAGCTGTATGTCAGTCACGTTGAAGTCTCTCCTCTGACATAGGAAGTGACCAGTGTGTGTGAGCTGTATGTCAGTCACGTTGAAGTCTCTCCTCTGTATCTCTCTGTGTGTGTGAGCTGTATATCAGTCACGTTGAAGTATCTCCTCTGTATCTCTCTGTGTGTGTGAGCTGTATATCGGTCACGTTGAAGTCTCTCCTCAGACATAGGAAGTGACCAGTGTGTGTGAGCTGTATGTCAGTCACGTTGAAGTCTCTCCTCTGTATCTCTCTGTGTGTGTGAGCTGTATATCAGTCACGTTGAAGTCTCTCCTCATACATAGGAAGTGACCAGTGTGTGTTGTGTGTGAGCTGTATGTCAGTCACGTTGAAGTCTCTCCTCAGACATAGGAAGTGACCAGGGTGTGTTGTGTGTGAGCTGTATGTCAGTCACGTTGAAGTCTCTCCTCTGTATCTCTCTGTGTGTGTGAGCTGTATATCAGTCACGTTGAAGTCTCTCCTCATACATAGGAAGTGACCAGTGTGTGTTGTGTGTGAGCTGTATATCGGTCACATTGAAGTCTCTCCTCAGACATAGGAAGTGACCAGTGTGTGTGAGCTGTATGTCAGTGACGTTGAAGTCTCTCCTCTGACATAGGAAGTGACCAGTGTGTGTGAGCTGTATATCAGTCACGTTGAAGTCTCTCCTCATACATAGGAAGTGACCAGTGTGTGTTGTGTGTGAGCTGTATGTCAGTCACGTTGAAGTCTCTCCTCAGACATAGGAAGTGACCAGGGTGTGTTGTGTGTGAGCTGTATGTCAGTCACGTTGAAGTCTCTCCTCTGTATCTCTCTGTGTGTGTGAGCTGTATATCAGTCACGTTGAAGTCTCTCCTCATACATAGGAAGTGACCAGTGTGTGTTGTGTGTGAGCTGTATATCGGTCACATTGAAGTCTCTCCTCAGACATAGGAAGTGACCAGTGTGTGTGAGCTGTATGTCAGTCACGTTGAAGTCTCTCCTCTGACATAGGAAGTGACCAGTGTGTGTGAGCTGTATGTCAGTCACGTTGAAGTCTCTCCTCTGACATAGGAAGTGACCAGTGTGTGTGAGCTGTATGTCAGTCACGTTGAAGTCTCTCCTCTGTATCTCTCTGTGTGTGTGAGCTGTATATCAGTCACGTTGAAGTCTCTCCTCTGTATCTCTCTGTGTGTGTGAGCTGTATATCGGTCACGTTGAAGTCTCTCCTCAGACATAGGAAGTGACCAGTGTGTGTGAGCTGTATGTCAGTCACGTTGAAGTCTCTCCTCTGTATCTCTCTGTGTGTGTGAGCTGTATATCAGTCACGTTGAAGTCTCTCCTCATACATAGGAAGTGACCAGTGTGTGTTGTGTGTGAGCTGTATGTCAGTCACGTTGAAGTCTCTCCTCAGACATAGGAAGTGACCAGGGTGTGTTGTGTGTGAGCTGTATGTCAGTCACGTTGAAGTCTCTCCTCTGTATCTCTCTGTGTGTGTGAGCTGTATATCAGTCACGTTGAAGTCTCTCCTCATACATAGGAAGTGACCAGTGTGTGTTGTGTGTGAGCTGTATATCGGTCACATTGAAGTCTCTCCTCAGACATAGGAAGTGACCAGTGTGTGTGAGCTGTATGTCAGTGACGTTGAAGTCTCTCCTCTGACATAGGAAGTGACCAGTGTGTGTGAGCTGTATGTCAGTCACATTGAAGTCTCTCCTCATACATAGGAAGTGACCAGTGTGTGTTGTGTGTGAGCTGTATGTCAGTCACGTTGAAGTCTCTCCTCATACATAGGAAGTGACCAGTGTGTGTTGTGTGTGAGCTGTATATCGGTCACATTGAAGTCTCTCATTTACATACATTTACATTTAAGTCATTTAGCAGACCTCAGACATAGGAAGTGACCAGTGTGTGTGAGCTGTATATCAGTCACGTTGAAGTCTCTCCTCAGACATAGGAAGTGACCAGGGTGTGTTGTGTGTGAGCTGTATGTCAGTCACGTGGAAGTCTCTCCTCTGTATCTCTCTGTGTGTGTGAGCTGTATATCAGTCACGTTGAAGGCTCTCCTCATACATAGGAAGTGACCAGTGTGTTTTGTGTGTGAGCTGTATGTCAGTCACGTTGAAGTCTCTCCTCAGACATAGGAAGTGACCAGGGTGTGTTGTGTGTGAGCTGTATGTCAGTCACGTTGAAGTCTCTCCTCTGTATCTCTCTGTGTGTGTGAGCTGTATATCAGTCACGTTGAAGTCTCTCCTCATACA
This sequence comes from Oncorhynchus gorbuscha, assembly GCF_021184085.1. Lineage (NCBI taxonomy): Eukaryota > Metazoa > Chordata > Actinopteri > Salmoniformes > Salmonidae > Oncorhynchus > Oncorhynchus gorbuscha. Next base: position 3,637 of record NW_025755964.1, read on the forward strand.
TAGGAAGTGACCAGTGTGTGTTGTGTGTGAGCTGTATGTCAGTCACGTTGAAGTCTCTCCTCAGACATAGGAAGTGACCAGGGTGTGTTGTGTGTGAGCTGTATGTCAGTCACGTTGAAGTCTCTCCTCTGTATCTCTCTGTGTGTGTGAGCTGTATATCAGTCACGTTGAAGTCTCTCCTCATACATAGGAAGTGACCAGTGTGTGTTGTGTGTGAGCTGTATATCGGTCACATTGAAGTCTCTCCTCAGACATAGGAAGTGACCAGTGTGTGTGAGCTGTATGTCAGTGACGTTGAAGTCTCTCCTCTGACATAGGAAGTGACCAGTGTGTGTGAGCTGTATGTCAGTCACGTTGAAGTCTCTCCTCTGACATAGGAAGTGACCAGTGTGTGTGAGCTGTATGTCAGTCACGTTGAAGTCTCTCCTCTGTATCTCTCTGTGTGTGTGAGCTGTATATCAGTCACGTTGAAGTCTCTCCTCTGTATCTCTCTGTGTGTGTGAGCTGTATATCGGTCACGTTGAAGTCTCTCCTCAGACATAGGAAGTGACCAGTGTGTGTGAGCTGTATGTCAGTCACGTTGAAGTCTCTCCTCTGTATCTCTCTGTGTGTGTGAGCTGTATATCAGTCACGTTGAAGTCTCTCCTCATACATAGGAAGTGACCAGTGTGTGTTGTGTGTGAGCTGTATGTCAGTCACGTTGAAGTCTCTCCTCAGACATAGGAAGTGACCAGGGTGTGTTGTGTGTGAGCTGTATGTCAGTCACGTTGAAGTCTCTCCTCTGTATCTCTCTGTGTGTGTGAGCTGTATATCAGTCACGTTGAAGTCTCTCCTCATACATAGGAAGTGACCAGTGTGTGTTGTGTGTGAGCTGTATATCGGTCACATTGAAGTCTCTCCTCAGACATAGGAAGTGACCAGTGTGTGTGAGCTGTATGTCAGTGACGTTGAAGTCTCTCCTCTGACATAGGAAGTGACCAGTGTGTGTGAGCTGTATGTCAGTCACGTTGAAGTCTCTCCTCTGACATAGGAAGTGACCAGTGTGTGTGAGCTGTATGTCAGTCACGTTGAAGTCTCTCCTCATACATAGGAAGTGACCAGTGTGTGTTGTGTGTGAGCTGTATGTCAGTCACGTTGAAGTCTCTCCTCATACATAGGAAGTGACCAGTGTGTGTTGTGTGTGAGCTGTATATCGGTCACATTGAAGTCTCTCATTTACATACATTTACATTTAAGTCATTTAGCAGACCTCAGACATAGGAAGTGACCAGTGTGTGTGAGCTGTATATCAGTCACGTTGAAGTCTCTCCTCAGACATAGGAAGTGACCAGGGTGTGTTGTGTGTGAGCTGTATGTCAGTCACGTGGAAGTCTCTCCTCTGTATCTCTCTGTGTGTGTGAGCTGTATATCAGTCACGTTGAAGGCTCTCCTCATACATAGGAAGTGACCAGTGTGTTTTGTGTGTGAGCTGTATGTCAGTCACGTTGAAGTCTCTCCTCAGACATAGGAAGTGACCAGGGTGTGTTGTGTGTGAGCTGTATGTCAGTCACGTTGAAGTCTCTCCTCTGTATCTCTCTGTGTGTGTGAGCTGTATATCAGTCACGTTGAAGTCTCTCCTCATTCATAGGAAGTGACCAGTGTGTGTTGTGTGTGAGCTGTATATCGGTCACATTGAAGTCTCTCATTTACATACATTTACATTTAAGTCATTTAGCAGACCTCAGACATAGGAAGTGACCAGTGTGTGTGAGCTGTATATCAGTCACGTTTAAGTCTCTCCTCTGACATAGGAAGTGACCAGTGTGTGTGAGCTGTATGTCAGTCACATTGAAGTCTCTCCTCATACATAGGAAGTGACCAGTGTGTGTTGTGTGCAGCTGTATATCGGTCACATTGAAGTCTCTCCTCATACATAGGAAGCACCAGTGTGTGTTGTGTGTGAGCTGTATGTCAGTCACGTTGAAGTCTCTCTCATACATAGAAGTGACCAGTGTGTGTTGTGTGTGAGCTGTATATCGGTCACATTGAAGTCTCTCCTCAGACATAGGAAGTGACCAGTGTGTGTGGAGCTTGCATATCAGTCACGTTGAAGTCTCTCCTCTGACATAGGAAGTGACCAGTGTGTGTGAGCTGTATGTCAGTCACGTTGAAGTCTCTCCTCTGTATCTCTCTGTGTGTGTGAGCTGTATATCAGTCACGTTGAAGTTTCTCCTCAGACATAGGAAGTGACCAGGGTGTGTTGTGTGTGAGCTGTATGTCAGTCACGTTGAAGTCTCTCCTCTGTATCTCTCTGTGTGTCTGAGCTGTATATCAGTCACGTTGAAGTCTCTCCTCATTCATAGGAAGTGACCAGTGTGTGTTGTGTGTGAGCTGTATATCGGTCACATTGAAGTCTCTCCTCAGACATAGGAAGTGACCAGTGTGTGTGAGCTGTATGTCTGTCACGTTGAAGTCTCTCCTCTGACATAGGAAGTGACCAGTGTGTGTGAGCTGTATGTCAGTCACGTTGAAGTCTCTCCTCTGACATAGGAAGTGACCAGTGTGTGTGAGCTGTATGTCAGTCACGTTGAAGTCTCTCCTCTGACATAGGAAGTGACCAGTGTGTGTGAGCTGTATGTCAGTCACGTTGAAGTCTCTCCTCTGTATCTCTGTGTGTGTGTGAGCTGTATATCGGTCACGTTGAAGTCTCTCCTCAGACATAGGAAGTGACCAGTGTGTGTGAGCTGTATGTCAGTCACGTTGAAGTCTCTCCTCTGTATCTCTCTGTGTGTGTGAGCTGTATATCAGTCACGTTGAAGTCTCTCCTCAGACATAGGAAGTAACCAGGGTGTGTTGTGTGTGAGCTGTATATCAGTCACGTTGAAGTCTCTCCTCTGACATAGGAAGTGACCAGTGTGTGTGAGCTGTATGTCAGTCACGTTGAAGTCTCTCCTCTGTATCTCTCTGTGTGTGTGAGCTGTATATCAGTCACGTTGAAGTCTCTCCTCATACATAGGAAGTGACCAGTGTGTGTTGTGTGTGAGCTGTATGTCAGTCACGTTGAAGTCTCTCCTCAGACATAGGAAGTGACCAGGGTGTGTTGTGTGTGAGCTGTATGTCAGTCACGTTGAAGTCTCTCCTCTGTATCTCTCTGTGTGTGTGAGCTGTATATCAGTCACGTTGAAGTCTCTCCTCATACATAGGAAGTGACCAGTGTGTGTTGTGTGTGAGCTGTATATCGGTCACATTGAAGTCTCTCCTCAGACATAGGAAGTGACCAGTGTGTGTGAGCTGTATGTCAGTGACGTTGAAGTCTCTCCTCTGACATAGGAAGTGACCAGTGTGTGTGAGCTGTATGTCAGTCACGTTGAAGTCTCTCCTCTGACATAGGAAGTGACCAGTGTGTGTGAGCTGTATGTCAGTCACGTTGAAGTCTCTCCTCATACATAGGAAGTGACCAGTGTGTGTTGTGTGTGAGCTGTATATCGGTCACATTGAAGTCTCTC
>NW_025755965.1:0-7121 GCF_021184085.1 Oncorhynchus gorbuscha
TGTCATGCAGGTGAATGAGGACCCAAAAGCGACTTGGCGAAAACAGAGTATTTAATCCAGAATAAACTTTACAAAACAAAAAGCATAATACTACACGTAAAGACGAGAACAGACTGGAGACTTGATCGAGAACTGCAGGTTGCCTCGGGAAGGCACTTGAACCTAGCAGACTCAGACACCTGCTCACCACGCAGCATCTGAGGGAAACACGACACGACAGGGCAAAACATAGACACAGCACGGTGAATTATAGATGAGGATCCGACAGGGCAGGTACGGGAAACAAGGAGAGAAATAGGGACTCTAATCAGGGAAAAGGATCGGGAACAGGTGTGGGAAGACTAAATGATGATTAGGGGAATAGGAACAGCTGGGAGCAGGAACGGAACGATAGAGAGAAGAGAGAGCGAGAGAGTGAGAGAGGGAGGGGGAGAGAGAGGGATAGAAAGAGGGAAAGAACCTAATAAGACCAGCAGAGGGAAACGAATAGAATGGGAAGCACAGGGACAAGACATGATAATAAATGACAAAACATGACAATTTAACCAGGTAGGCCAGTTGAGAACACTTTTATTTAACCAGGTAGGCAAGTTGAGAACAAACTCTCATTTACAATTGTGCCCTGTCCAAGATAAAGCAAAGCAGTTCGACAGATACAACGACACAGAGTTACACATGGAGTAAAACAAACATACAGTCAATAATACAGTATAAACAAGTCTATATACGATGTGAGCAAACAAGGTGAGAAGGGAGGTAAAGGCAAAACAAGGCCATGGTGGCGAAGTAAATACAATATAGCAAGTAAAACACTGGAATGGTAGTTTTGCAGGGGAAGAATGTGCAAAGTAGAGATAGAAATAATGGGGTGCAAAGGAGCAAAAATAAATAAATACAGTAGGGAAAGAGGTAGTTGTTTGGGCTAAATTATAGGTGGCTATGTACAGGTGCAGTAATCTGTGAGCTGCTCTGACAGCTGGTGCTTAAAGCTAGTGAGGGAGATAAGTGTTTCCAGTTTCAGAGATTTTTGTAGTTGACAGGAGTGAGTGTTGAGGAGGATGAAATGGAAGATTCCCCGGTGTCTGTGACTCCGTTTGATGCCATGCAGACCCAGGTGAAACAGAGAAGACATTGTCTGTCCTGCTGATTCTTTGTCCGACAAGGTCAAGATAGATGTGTTAGTTATCCCGCGAAGGCTTTTGTTTCCGGAAAATGCCACAGTGTTTTAGGTGCCAAGCTTATGCTTATGTTGCAGCTGTGTAGGAGGGAGATGTCTAGATGTGAGATGTGTTTAGGGAGGGAGACGTCTAGATGTGAGATGTGTAGGAGGAGACGTCTAGATGTGAGATGTGTGTAGGAGGGAGACGTCTAGATGTGAGATGTAGGGGGGAGATGTCTAGATGTGAGATGTGTTTAGGAGGGAGACGTCTAGAATGATGTAGGAGGGGAGACGTCTAGATGAGATGTAGGAGGGAGACGTCTAGATGTGAGATGTGTGTAGGAGGGCACGATCTAGATGTGAGATGTGCCAGGAGGGAGACGTCTAGATGTGAGATGTGTGTAGGAGAGACGTCTAGATGTGAGATGTGTGTAGGAGGGAGACGTCTAGATGTGAGATGTGTGTAGGAGAGACGTCTAGATGTGAGATGTGTGTAGGAGAACGTCTAGATGTGAGATGTGTGTAGGAGGGGAGACGTCTAGATGTGAGATGTGTGTAGGAGGGAGACGTCTAGGTGAGATGTGTGTAGGAGGGGAGACGTCTAGATGTGAGAGATGTGTAGGAGGGAGACATCTAGATGTGAGATGTGTGTAGGAGACGTCTAGATGTGAGATGTGTGTAGGAGAGACGTCTAGATGTGAGATGTGTGTAGGAGGGAGACGTCTAGATGTGAGATGTGTGGAGGGAGACATCTAGATGTGAGATGTGTGTAGGAGGGGAGACGTCTAGATGTGAGATGTGTAAGAGGGAGATGTCTAGATGTGAGATGTAGAGGAGATGTCTAGATGTGAGATGTGTGTAGGAGGGAGATGTCTAGATGTGAGATGTGCTTAGAGGAGATGTCTAGATGTGAGATGTGTGTAGGAGGAGATTTCCAGATGTGAGATGTGTGTAGGGAGGGAGATTTCCAGATGTGAGATGTGTAGGAGGGAGATGTCTAGATGTGAGATGTGTGCAGGAGGACATGAGACAAATGAATGTGTAGTATTGGTGGAGGAAGTTGTGTGTGTTAACTGTGGGGTTCCCATGGGGCTGGAGATCGGCGGCTCCAGTGAGAGAAAGGCAGGGTGAGGTTTCACGATCAGATTAGTACAGAAAGTGTTGTATGCTGTAGCAGTGAAGAGAGAAGTAGAGGAAGATGGGTCCAGCAGGGTGAGGGGATCCTGAGGATTGCTATGAGTAGGAAGAGACCAATAGAGAGGATAGGAATAATATGTGCTTCAGTAAGGTGGGTTTCTTAGCATTCATAGCCATGGTTGTCAACTGCACTGCAGAAATGGAACATAAGTGACATAAAATAGAGTTAAAAAAAATATTTTATCATTATTTATTAAGTAGACAAGAACAAATTATTATTTTCAATAACTGGTCTAGGAACAGTGGGTTAACTGGTCTAGGAACAGTGGGTTAACTGGCCTAGAACAGTGGGTTAACTGGTCTAGGAACAGTGGGTTAACTGGTCAGGAACAGTGGGTTAACTGGTCTAGGAACAGTGGGTTAACTGGTCTAGGAACAGTGGGTTAACTGGTCTAGGAACAGTGGGTTAACTGGTCTAGGAACAGTGGTTAACTGGTCTAGGAACAGTGGGTTAACTGGTTCAGGAACAGTGGGTTAACTGGTCTAGGAACAGTGGGTTAACTGGTCTAGGAACAGTGGGTTAACTGGTCTATAAACAGTGGGTTAACTGGTCTAGGAACAGTGGGTTAACTGGTCTAGGAACAGTGGGTTAACTGTGGTCTAGGAACAGTGGGTTAACTGGTCTAGGAACAGTGGGTTAACTGGTCTAGGAACAGTGGGTTAACTGGTCTAGGAACAGTGGGTTAACTGGTCTAGAACAGTGGGTTAACTGGCCTAGGAGCAGTGGGTTAACTGGTCTAGGAACAGTGGGTTAACTGGTCTAGGAACAGTGGGTTAACTGGTCTAGGAACAGTGGGTTAACTGGTCTAGGAACAGTGGGTTAACTGGTCTAGGAACAGTGGGTTAACTGGTCTAGGAACAGTGGGTTAACTGGTCTAGGAACAGTGGGTTAACTGGTCTAGGAACAGTGGGGTTAACTGGTCTAGGAACAGTGGGTTAACCTGGCCACAGGAACAGTGGGTTAACTGGCCTAGGAACAGTGGGTTAACTGGTCTAGGAACAGTGGGTTAACTGGTCTAGGAACAGTGGGTTAACTGGTCTAGGAACAGTGGGTTAACTGGTCTAGGAACAGTGGGTTAACTGGTCTAGGAACAGTGGGTTAACTGGTCTAGGAACAGTGGGTTAACTGGTCTAGGAACAGTGGGTTAACTGGTCTAGGAACAGTGGGTTAACTGGTCTAGGAACAGTGGGTTAACTGGTCTAGGAACAGTGGGATTAAACTGGTCTAGGAACAGTGGGTTAACTGGTCTAGGAACAGTGGGTTAACTGGTCTAGGAACAGTGGGTTAACTGGTCTAGGAACAGTGGTTAACTGGGTCTAGGAACAGTGGGTTAACTGGTCTAGGAACAGTGGGTTAACTGGTCTAGGAACAGTGGGTTAACTGGTCTAGGAACAGTGGGTTAACTGGTCTAGGAACAGTGGGTTAACTGGTCTAGAGACAGTGGGTTAACTGGTCTAGGAACAGTGGGTTAACTGGCCTAGGAACAGTGGGTTAACTGGCCTAGGAACAGTGGGTTAACTGGTCTAGGAACAGTGGGTTAACTGGTCTAGGAACAGTGGGTTAACTGGTCTAGGAACAGTGGGTTAACTGGTCTAGGAACAGTGGGTTAACTGGTCTAGGAACAGTGGGTTAACTGGTCTAGGAACAGTGGGTTAACTGGTCTAGGAACAGTGGGTTAACTGGTCTAGGAACAGTGGGTTAACTGGTCTAGGAACAGTGGGTTAACTGGTCTAGGAACAGTGGGTTAACTGGTCTAGGAACAGTGGGTTAACTGGTCTAGGAACAGTGGGTTAACTGGTCTAGGAACAGTGGGTTAACTGGTCTAGGAACAGTGGGTTAACTGGTCTAGGAACAGTGGGTTAACTGGTCTAGGAACAGTGGGTTAACTGGTCTAGGAACAGTGGGTTAACTGGTCTAGGAACAGTGGGTTAACTGGCCTAGGAACAGTGGGTTAACTGGCCTAGGAACAGTGGGTTAACTGGCCTAGGAACAGTGGGTTAACTGGCCTAGGAACAGTGGGTTAACTGGCCTGGGAACAGTGGGTTAACTGGCCTGGGAACAGTGGGTTAACTGGTCTGGGAACAGTGGGTTAACTGGTCTGGGAACAGTGGGTTAACTGGTCTGGGAACAGTGGGTTAACTGGCCTGGGAACAGTGGGTTAACTGGCCTGGGAACAGTGGGTTAACTGGCCTGGGAACAGTGGGTTAACTGGTCTAGGAACAGTGGGTTAACTGGTCTAGGAACAGTGGGTTAACTGGTCTAGGAACAGTGGGTTAACTGGTCTAGGAACAGTGGGTTAACTGGTCTAGGAACAGTGGGTTAACTGGTCTAGGAACAGTGGGTTAACTGGTCTAGGAACAGTGGGTTAACTGGTCTACGAACAGTGGGTTAACTGGTCTAGGAACAGTGGGTTAACTGGTCTAGGAACAGTGGGTTAACTGGTCTAGGAACAGTGGGTTAACTGGTCTAGGAACAGTGGGTTAACTGGTCTAGGAACAGTGGGTTAACTGGTCTAGGAACAGTGGGTTAACTGGTCTAGGAACAGTGGGTTAACTGGTCTAGGAACAGTGGGTTAACTGGTCTAGGAACAGTGGGTTAACTGTCTGTTCAGGGGCAGAACGACAGATGTGTGCCTTGTCAGCTCAGGGCTTTGAACTTGCAACCTTCCGGTTACTAGTCCAACACTCTAACCACTAGGCTACCCTGACGGCACAGGTTATAGTGGAAGCTGCAGAGAAACACTTGGGATTGTGAGGTTTTACTGCAGAACAGTTGCAGGAGGTGTTGAATGGTAGTGTTCTGTCCTCCCAGACCGTTGATCTGGACTAGGATTAGGTTAAATAGTGGAATGGGCTGTTGGGTTTTTTGCTCATTTGAGAGGGGTAATAGTAGGTAGACTGTGAATGGCCTCGCTCTCCAGTACAGTAGCTAGACTGTGAATGGTCTCTCTCCAGTACAGTAGGTAGGCTGTGAATGGCCTCACTCTCCAGTACAGTAGGTAGACTGTGAATGGCCTCTGTCTCCAGTACAGTAGGTAGACTGTGAATGGCCTCTCTCTCCAGTACAGTAGGTAGACTGTGAATGGCCTCTCTCTCCAGTACAGTAGGTAGACTGTGAATGGCCTCTCTCTCCAGTACAGTAGGTAGACTGTGAATATCCTCACTCTACAGTACAGTAGCTAGACTGTGAATGGCCTCTCTCTCCAGTACAGTAGGTAGACTGTGAATATCCTCACTCTACAGTACAGTAGCTAGACTGTGAATGGCCTCTCTCTCCAGTACAGTAGGTAGACTGTGAATGGCCTCACTCTCCAGTACAGTAGGTAGACTGTGAATATCCTCACTCTACAGTACAGTAGCTAGACTGTGAATGGCCTCTCTCCAGTACAGTAGGTAGACTGTGAATATCCTCACTCTACAGTACAGTAGGTAGACTGTGAATGGCCTCACTCTCCAGTACAGTAGGTAGACTGTGAATGGCCTCACTCTCCAGTACAGTAGGTAGACTGTGAATGGCCTCACTCTCCAGTACAGTAGGTAGACTGTGAATGGCCTCACTCTCCAGTACAGTAGGTAGACTGTGAATGGCCTCACTCCAGTACAGTAGGTAGACTGTGAATGGCCTGACTCCAGTACAGTAGGTAGACTGTGAATGGCCTCACACTCCAGTATAGTAGGTAGACTGTGAATGGTCTCTCTCCAGTACAGTAGGTAGACTGTGAATGGCCTCTCTCTCCAGTACAGTAGGTAGACTGTGAATGGCCTCTCTCTCCAGTACAGTAGGTAGACTGTGAATGGCCTCTCTCTCCAGTACAGTAGGTAGACTGTGAATGGTCTCACTCTCCAGTACAGTAGGTAGACTGTGAATGGCCTCACTCTCCAGTACAACATGATACCCACTACAACATGATACCCACTACCACTACAACATGATACCCACTACAACATGATACCCACTACAACACGATACCCACTACCACTACAACACGATACCCACTACCACTACAACATGATACCCACTACAACATGATACCCACTACCACTACAACATGATACTCACTACCACTACAACATGATACCCACTACCACTACAACACGATACCCACTACCACTACAACATGATACCCACTACAACATGATACCCACTACCACTACAACATGATACTCACTACCACTACAACATGATACCCACTACCACTACAACACGATACCCACTACCACTACAACATGATACCCACTACAACATGATACCCACTACAACATGATACCCACTACCACTACAACACGATACCCACTACCACTACAACATGATACTCACTACCACTACAACACGATACCCACTACCACTACAACATGATACCCACTACCACCACAACATGATACCCACTGCAACATGATACCCACTACCACTACAACATGATACGCTAATACCACTACAACATAATAATTGTCAACAGATATTCACTACAACATGATACCACTACAACATGATACCCACTACCACTACAACATGATACCCTACAACAGTGGATACGTGTTGCAGTGGTAGTGGGTATCGTGTTGTACTAGTGGGTATCATGACCGTGTTGCTACCACTACAACAGTGGGTACCCACTACCACTACAACATGATACCCACTATCGTGTGGTAGTGGGTACCGTGTGGTAGTGGTAGTGGGTATCGTGTTGTAGTGGTAGTGGGGTATCGTTGTAGTGGTAGTGAGTATCGTGTTGTAGTGGTAGTGAGTATCGTGTTGTAGTGGTAT
>NW_025755966.1:0-7120 GCF_021184085.1 Oncorhynchus gorbuscha
TGGGTACCAATACAGAGTCAATGATAACTGAGGGCTATATACAGGGTATCGATACTGGTACAGAGTCAATATAGAGGCTATATAACCAGCGAGGGTACCAATACAGAGTCAATGATAACTTGGCTATATACAGGGGGTACCAGTACAGAGTCAATGATAACATGGCTATATACAAGGGGTACCAATACAGAGTCAATGATAACTGGCTATATACACGGGGTACCAATACAGAGTCAATGATAACTGGCTATATACACGGGGTACCAATACAGAGTCAATGATGACAGCTATATACAGGGGTACCAATACAGAGTCAATGATAGCAGGCTATATACACGGGGTACCAATACAGAGTCAATGATGAACTTGGCTATATACAGGGGTACCAATACAGAGTCAATGATAACTTGGCTATATACACGGGGTACCAATACAGAGTCAATGATAACTTGGCTATATACACGGGGTACCAATACAGAGTCAATGATAACTTGGCTATATACAAGGGGTACCAATACAGAGTCAATGATAACTTGGCTATATACAAGGGGTACCAATACAGAGTCAATGATAACTTGGCTATATACACGGGGTACCAATACAGAGTCAATGATAACTTGGCTATATACAAGGGGTACCAATACAGAGTCAATGATAACTTGGCTATATACAAGGGGTACCAATACAGAGTCAATGATAACTTGGCTATATACAAGGGGTACCAATACAGAGTCAATGATAACTTGGCTATATACACGGGGTACCAATACAGAGTCAATGATAACTTGGCTATATACACGGGGTACCAATACAGAGTCAATGATGGCGGCTATATACACGGGGTACCAATACAGAGTCAATGTGACGGCTATATACACGGGGTACCAATACAGAGTCAATGATAACTTGGCTATATACACGGGGTACCAATACAGAGTCAATGATAACTTGGCTATATACACGGGGTACCAATACAGAGTCAATGATAACTTGGCTATATACAAGGGGTACCAATACAGAGTCAATGATAACTTGGCTATATACAGGGGTACCAATACAGAGTCAATGATAACTTAGCTATATACTGATATATGGGTACCAATACAGAGTCAATGATAACTTGGCTATATACAAGGGTACCAATACAGAGTCAATGATAACTTGGCTATATACACGGAGTACCAATACAGAGTCAATGATAACTTGGCTATATACACTGGGTACCAATACAGAGTCAATGATAACTTGGCTATATACACGGGTACCAATACAGAGTCAATGATAACTTGGCTATATACAGGGTACCAATACAGAGTCAATGATAACTTGGCTATATACACGGGGTACCAATACAGAGTCAATGATAACTTGGCTATATCCACGGGGGTAACGATACAGAGTCAATGATAACTTGGCTATATACACGGGGTACCAATACAGAGTCAATGATAACTTGGCTATATACACGGGGTACCAATACAGAGTCAATGATAACTTGGCTATATACACTGGGTACCAATACAGAGTCAATGATAACTTGGCTATATACAGGGGTACCAATACAGAGTCAATGATAACTTGGCTATATACAAGGGGTACCAATACAGAGTCAATGATAACTTGGCTGTATAATTGGGGTACCAATACAGAGTCAATGATAACTTAGCTGTATAATTGGGGTACCAATACAGAGTCAATGATAACTTGGCTATATACAGGGGTACCAATACAGAGTCAATGATAACTTGGCTATATACACGGGTACCAATACAGAGTCAATGATAACTTGGCTATATACACGGGTACCAATACAGAGTCAATGATAACTTGGCTATATACAAGGGGTACCAATACAGAGTCAATGATAACTTGGCTGTATACATTGGGGTACCAATACAGAGTCAATGATAACTTAGCTGTATAATTGGGGTACCAATACAGAGTCAATGATAACTTGGCTATATACACGGGGTACCAATACAGAGTCAATGATAACTTGGCTATATACAAGGGGTACCAATACAGAGTCAATGATAACTTGGCTATATACACGGGGTACCAATACAGAGTCAATGATAACTTGGCTATATACACTGGCTACCAATACAGAGTCAATGATAACTTGGCTATATACACGGGGTACCAATACAGAGTCAATGATAACTTGGCTATATACAAGGGGTACCAATACAGAGTCAATGATAACTTGGCTGTATAATTGGGGTACCAATACAGAGTCAATGATAACTTGGCTGTATAATTGGGGTACCAATACAGAGTCAATGATAACTTAGCTGTATAATTGGGGTACCAATACAGAGTCAATGATAACTTGGCTATATACACTGGGTACCAATACAGAGTCAATTATAACTTGGCTGTATAATTGGGGTACCAATACAGAGTCAATGATAACTTGGCTATATACACGGGGTACCAATACAGAGTCAATGATAACTTGTCTATATACACGGGGTACCAATACAGAGTCAATGATAACTTAGCTGTATAATTGGGGTACCAATACAGAGTCAATGATAACTTGGCTATATACACTGGGTACCAATACAGAGTCAATGATAACTTGGCTATATACACTGGGTACCAATACAGAGGCAATGATAACTTGGCTATATACACGGGGTACCAATACAGAGTCAATGATAACTTGTCTATATACACGGGGTACCAATACAGAGTCAATGATAACTTGGCTATATACACGGGGTACCAATACAGAGTCAATGATAACTTGGCTATATCCACGGGGTAACGATACAGAGTCAATGATAACTTTGCTATATACACGGGCTACCGATACAGAGTCAATGATAACTTGGCTATATACACGGGGTACCAAAACAGAGTCAATGATAACTTGGCTATATACACTGGCTACCAATACAGAGTCAATGATAACTTGGCTATATACACGGGGTACCAATACAGAGTCAATGATAACTTGGCTATATACAAGGGGTACCAATACAGAGTCAATGATAACTTGGCTGTATAATTGGGGTACCAATACAGAGTCAATGATAACTTAGCTGTATAATTGGGGTACCAATACACAGTCAATGATAACTTGGCTATATACACGGGGTACCAAAACAGAGTCAATGATAACTTGGCTATATACACTGGCTACCAATACAGAGTCAATGATAACTTGGCTATATACACGGGGTACCAATACAGAGTCAATGATAACTTGGCTATATACAAGGGGTACCAATACAGAGTCAATGATAACTTGGCTGTATAATTGGGGTACCAATACAGAGTCAATGATAACTTAGCTGTATAATTGGGGTACCAATACAGAGTCAATGATAACTTGGCTATATACACGGGGTACCAATACAGAGTCAATGATAACTTGGCTATATACAAGGGGTACCAATACAGAGTCAATGATAACTTGGCTATATACACTGGGTACCAATACAGAGTCAATGATAACTTGGCTATATACACGGGGTACCAATACAGAGTCAATGATAACTTGGCTATATACACGGGGTACCAATACAGAGTCAATGATAACTTGGCTATATACAAGGGGTACCAATACAGAGTCAATGATAACTTGGCTGTATAATTGGGGTACCAATACAGAGTCAATGATAACTTGGCTGTATAATTGGGGTACCAATACAGAGTCAATGATAACTTAGCTGTATAATTGGGGTACCAATACAGAGTCAATGATAACTTGGCTATATACACTGGGTACCAATACAGAGTCAATTATAACTTGGCTGTATAATTGGGGTACCAATACAGAGTCAATGATAACTTGGCTATATACACGGGGTACCAATACAGAGTCGATGTGCAGTGGTATGAGGTAATTGAGATAGATATGTACATATACTGTAGATATGGGTGAAGTGACTATAATAAAGAGTAGCTATTACATTGTGATGAGTTAAAAGAGTTAGTTCAAAAAGGGACAATGCAGATAGTCCAGGTAACCTTTTGGTACTAACTATTTAGCCGTTTTGTGGTTTGGGTGTAGAAGCTGTTCAGGGTCCTGTTGTTTCCAGACTTTCTGCATTGGTACCGCTTGCCATAGCAGAGAGAAAAGTCTTGGGTGGCTGGAATCTTTCCTCTGGCACCGCCTGGTATAGAGTTCCTGGATGACAGGACGCTCAGCCCCAGTGATGTACTAGGGGAGGAGTGACTATGCATAGAGAATAAACGGTGAGTAGCAGCAGTGTACAAAACAAATCAGGGGGGTGTCAATGTAATAGTCTGGTGACCATTTGATTAATTGCTCAGCAGTCTTAAAGCTTGGGGGTAGAAGCTGTTAAGGAGTGTTTTGGTCCTAGACTTTGCACTCCCGTACTGCTTGCCATGCGGGAGCAGAGAAAACAGTCTAACTTGGGTGACTGGTGTCTCTGACAATTTATTGGGCTTTCCTCTGACATCTCCTATTACATAGGTCCTGGATTGCAGGAAGCTTGGGCCCAGTGATGTACTGGGCCATACGCACTACCCTCTGTAGTGCCTTAGATGCTGAGCAGTTGCCATACCAAGCAGTGATGCAACCGGTCAGGATGCTCTCGATGGTGCAGCTGTAGATCTTTTTGAGGATTTGAGGACCCATGCCAAATATTTTCAGTCTCTTAAGGGGAAAAAGGTTTTGTCGTGCCCTCTTCACGACTGTCTTGGTGTGTTTGGTGATGTGGACACCATGGAACTTGAATCTCTCGCCCCACTCCACTACATCCCTGTCAATGTTAATGGGGGCGTGTTGGCCTGCTTTTTCCTGTTGTCCACAATGAGCTCTTTTGTCTTTCTCACATTGAGGGAGAGGTTGTTGTCCTGGTACCACACTGCCACACTACCTACTCCCTAAAAGCTGTCTCATCATTGTCGGTGATCAGGCCTACAGCTGTTGTGTCGTTAGCAAACTTAATGATGGTGTTGGATTTGTGTTTGGCCACACAGTTGTGGGTAAACAGGGAGTACAGGAGGGGACTAAGTACACACCCTTGAGGGGCCCAAGTGTTGGGATCAGTGTGTGGCATATGTGTTTTTGGCTCTTACCATTACCACCTGGTGGCAGCCCGTCAGGAAGTCCAGGATCCAGTTGTAGTGGGAAGTTTCAGTCCCATTGTCCTTAACTTCTAGTGATGGTGTTGAACCATGAGTTGTAGTCAATGAACAGCATTCTCACATAGGTGTTCAATTTGTCCCAGGTGGGGAAAGGGCAATGTGGGAGTGGATAGAGATTGCGGCCATCTGTGGATCTGTTGGGGCGGTATGCAAATTGGAGTGGGTCTAGGTATCCGGAGATGCTGTTGATGTGAGCCATGACCAGCCTTTCAAAGCACTTCATGGCTAGCGACGTGACGTCGGGGCAGTAAAACATTTAGGCAGGTTACTCTTCGCCCTTGGCACAGGGACTATGGTGGCCGACCTTGAAACATTTAGTATTACAGACTCAGTCAGTCTTCCACATATCGGCTACCGGAGAGAGGTATCACAGTCACACAGCTCTCGTGTTTGGTTCAGTGTTGCTTGCCTCAAAGCGAGAATAAAAGGCATTTAGCCTGGTCTGGTGGGCTCGCGTCACTGGGCAGCCTGTGTCTGGGTTTCCTTTGTAGTTCGTATTAGTTTTCAAGCCCTGCCACCTCCAACAAGCCTGTGTAGTAGGATTTAATTTAACTTGTATTGATGCTATACTTGTTTTATGGTTCGTCTGAGGGCATAGCGGATTTCTTATAGGCCTGGATTAGTGTCCCACTTTGAAATCAGTAGCTCCAGCCTTTAGCTCGATGCTGATGTTGCCTGTTATCTTATTTCTGGTTAGGTATGTACGTACGGTCACTGTGGGGACGACATCGTCGATACACTTATTACGAAGGATACCAATGCCATTGGAAGAATCCCGAACATATTCCAGTCTGTGCCACGAAACAGTCCTGTAGCGTAGCATCTGAGTCATCTGACCACTTCTGTATTGAGCGAGTCACTGGTACTTCCTGCTTTTGTTTTTGCTTGTAAGCAGGAATCAGGAGGATATAATTATGGTCAGATTTGCCAAATGGAGGGCAGGGGACAGCTTTGTATGCATCTCTGTGTGTGGAGTAAAGGTGGTCTAAAAAAAAATTATCCTCTGGTTGCACATGTGACATGCTGGGAAAAATGTGGTAAAACTGATTTAAGTTTGCCTGCATTAAAGTCCTCGGCCACTAGGAGCGCCACATCTGGGTGAGCATTTTCTTGTTTGTTTATGGCCTTGTAGAGTTTGAGTGTGGTCTTAGTGCCAGCTTTGCTTTGTGCTTGTAAATAGATGGCTACGAATAATATAGATGAGAACACTATTGGTAGATAGTGTGGTCTACAGCTTATCATAAGGTACTCTACCTCAGGTGAGCAATACCTTGAGACTTCTTTAATATTAGACATCACACACCAGCTGTTATTAGCAAAAAAACACACCTCCACCCCTCATATTACCAGACATAGGTTCTGTCCGTGCAAAATCCCCCAGCTCTATATATCCCATGTCCGCCACGGCTCTGTGAAACAGATTACAGTTCTTAATATCCCATTGGTAGGATAATTATAAATCATAGGTCTTCAATTTTATTTTCCAATGATTGCATGTTAGCAAGTGGAATTGATGGCAGTGGGAGTTTACTCGATTACCTACAGATTTTGAAACGGCAACCCGATCAGTGTCCTCTTTTTCTCTTTTCTTCACGCAAATGACAGGGATTTGGGTCTGTTCCCTTGAGAGCAGTATATCATTCTTGTCGGACTCATTAAAGGAAAAATATTCTTCCAGTTCGTGGTGAGTAATCCCAGTTCTGATGTCCAGAAGTTGTTTTTGGTCATAAGAGATGGTAAAGCAAGCATCATTGTGGTGTTGCACAAAGAAGTCACACAAAACGTTTAAAAAAACAAAGAAACAAAGAAAAAAAGCTCTTTGGCGCTGTTATATATATATCTCTCGCTCTCGCTCTGTCTGTCTCTCGCCCGCTCTCTCTCTGTCTCTCTGTCTCTCTCTCTGTCTCTCTGTCTCTCTCTCTCTTTATTTCCATCACTCCATCTCTGGCTCGCATGATCAGGAGTACAATATATATTTTTGCCGTGTCAAGTT
>NW_025755967.1:0-7118 GCF_021184085.1 Oncorhynchus gorbuscha
TTTATCATTGAAATTGTTTCCCACTCTCCCTCAACATACAGTGAAGGTGAAGTCTGAGCAGGGTGTAGGTTGGTTAGTAGTACACTTCGGGAGATCTGGGTGTAGACTTCAAATGCAAGTACAGGCAATTACATTTCTTGCCCTAATCAAGTGAAACTCTTTCCAATGACAAAAACTGCAACAAGCTATAACATTACTTTTATTATTGATTTGACTTATAGTGCAGACAGTAGTTGCATTTTTGTTCTTTGTAGACTATGAAGGCAGCTGGGGACTAGCATTAGATCGTTCACCGCATGCATTGTCAACACTGAAAGATGGTTTCAGGGTCCTTTTCAGTGTTTACTTGAGGTATTCAATACACCTGTGTTTTGGAACTCAATGGCATACCCTTGAGTGACATTATTTCTCAAGTTCAACTATTTCATAGTGCTGTTGATGCTGCCCATAATAGATCATTATGACATTATCAGTTATGCCTTTATAAACACCACATTTTCCATAGATTTCCTTTAGGAGATTTCCTGGGTTGTGTGTTTATTTCACCATTGATATGTTCTAAGACATTTTCAGAATTTAAGGAACATCAGGCACTACTGGAATGTCTACCAATGGAATGCTAATCTTTTTGTGAGAAATTACATTGGTCACTTAAAGTATAAAAGATTAATAGCACTCACTTTAGATTAGGGACCGCAAAAAATACTTTACTAATGATTAGTAGGTTCATAAATGTGGGAGTAATGATTAATACATGATGAACACACTGAACAAAAACATAAACGCAACATGTAAAGTGTTGGTTCCATGTTTCATGAGCTGAAATAAAAAATCCCAGAAATGTTCCATACTGTACGCAACAAAAAGCTTATTTCTTTCAAATGTTTTACACAACTTGTTTACACCCTGTTTGTGAGCATTTCTCCTTAGCCAAGATAATCCATCCACCTGACAAGTGTGGCATATCAAGAAACTGATTAAACAGTATGATCGTTACACAGGTGCACCTTGTGCTGGGGAAAATAAAAAGACACTTTAACATTTGCAGTTTTGTCACACAGCACAATGCCACAGATGTCTTAAGTTGAGGGAGTGTTCAATTGGCATGCTGACTGCTGGAATGTCCACCAGAGCTGTTGCCAGAGAATTTCATGTTCATTTCTCTACCATAAGCTACCTCCAAAATCATATAAGAGAACTTGGTATTACTTCCAAATGGCATCATAAACGCACACCACGTGTAACCATTCCAGCCAAGACCTCCACATCTGGCTTCTTCACCTGCATATTGCATATAACATATTGTCACGTCTACTGCCGCTCCTCCCCTCCTGTGTTCGACATCACTGGTTTACTAACCACTGGTCCTGGCAACCATCATTACGCTCACCTGGAATCAATCATTATGCACATCTGCTCCTCGTGACTAGGCTCACCTGGAATCAATCATTATGCACATCTGCTCCTCGTGACTAGGCTCACCTGGAATCAATCATTATGCACATCTGCTCCTCGTGACTTGGCTCACCTGGGGCCTCATTTATAAATGTTGAGTAGGCACAAAATAAGGCGTATGCCCCTCCACGGTCTAAGGGTCTGTATTTATATTCCTAGTCAACCTTCTGTTTCGTTGTGTTCTTGAACGTAGCCCTGTCTTCATTTTTGTTCATTGATTTCACCTATGTTAGTTACTCACCTAGTCTCATCAGCTCCTTATTTAGTTCTGTTTGTGCCTTTGTGAGATATTGTCCATTTTTACTCTACTAAGCCTTTTCCTAGCTTGTTTGTGAGAACCAGTTGTGAGTGGGTGTAAAGAAGCACAGTTTGGTGGGCCATGTTCCGGAGGAAGCATGACTCCACTCCCGAGCCGTTGTAGCAATGAGACAAGATCCTAATCATGAAATGTTATAGGAATTTGAATTGAATTGTTTTAGTACCACAAAGATGGCCCCAGTCTACCCATCATCAAATATCGTCTTAAATGTTCATGTCTGTTTTATAATCTATTATTCTATAATTTCAATAGATTTTCTATGGAAGATTGACAGTGTAATTTATAACTGTAACGGCGTTCATCTGTTGAAGGAGAAGCGGACCAAAATGCAGCGTGGTGGTTACTCGTGTTCTTTAATTAAGAATCGACGATACATGAAATAACTATATAAATACAAAACAACAAATGGAACGTAAAAACCTATACAGCCTGTCTGGTGAACAACTACACAGAGACAGGAACAATCACCCACGAAAACACTCACAGAATATGGCTGCCTAAATATGGTTCCCAATCAGAGACAACGATAAATCACCTGACTCGGATTGAGAACCGCCTCAGGTAGCCATAGACTAATTAGACACCCCACAAAACCCCAAGACAAAAAACACACCACAATAACCCACGTCACACCCTGGCCTGTCCAAATAGATAGAGAAAACACAAAATACTAAGACCAAGGCGTGACAGAACCCCCCCCTAAGGTGCGGACTCCCGGACGCACCTCAAAACCATAGGGAGGGTCCGGGTGGGCGTCTGTCCATGGTGGCGGCTCCGGCTTGGGACGTGGACCCCACTCCATAACTGTCTTAGTTCCTCCCATTTCATGTCCTGGGATAGTCCACCCTCGCCGCCGACCATGGCCTAATAGTCCTCACCCAGAACCCCACTGGATTGAGGGGCAGCTCGTGACTGAGGGGCAGCTCGGGACTGAGGGGCTGCTCGGGACTGAGGGGCAGCTCGGGACTGAGGGGCAGCTCGGGACTGAGGGGAAGCCCAGTACTGAGAGGAAGCTCAGGCAGGTAGTTGGCTGCGGCAGATCCTGGCTGGCTGGCGGATCTGGAAGTGTCTGGTTGACTAGCAGATCTGGAAGAGTCTGGTTGACTGGCAGATCTGGAAGAGTCTGGTTGACTGGCAGATCTGGAAGAGACTGGTTGACTGGCAGATCTGGAAGAGTCTGGTTGACTGGCAGATCTGGAAGAATCTGGTTGACTGGCAGATCTGGAAGATCATGGCTGACTGGCGGATCTAGCTGCTCTGGCTGCTCCATGCAGACTGGCAGCTCTGGCTGCTTCATACAGACTGGCAGCTCCTGGTTGCTCCATGCAAACTGGCAGCTCTGGCTGCTCTATGCAGACTGGCAGCTCTGGCTGCTCCTTGCAGACTAGCAGCTTTGTGCAGACTGGCAGCTCTGGCTGCTCCATGCAAACTGGCAGCTCTGGCTGCTCCATGCAAACTGGCAGCTCTGGCTGCTCCATGCAGACTGGCAGCTCTGGCTGCTCCATGCAGTCTGACAGCTCAGGCTGCACCATGCAGGCTGGCAGCTCAGGCTGCGCTGAACAGGCAGGAGGCTCCAGTAGCGCTGTAGAGGAGGTAGGCTCTGGAAGCGCTGAACAGGCGGGAGACTCCGGCAGCGCAGGACAGGAGGAAGGCTCTGGAAGCGCTGAACAGGCGGAAGACTCCGGCAGCGCAGGAGAGGAGGAAAACGCTGGCTGCGCTGAACAGGCGGGAGACTCCAGCAGCGCTGTAGAGGAGGAAGGCTCTGGAAGTGCTGAACAGGCGGGAGACTCCGGCAGCGCTGTAGAGGAGGAAGGCTCTGGAAGAGCTAAACAAGGGAGGCACACTGAAGTCCTGGTGCGTGGTGCTGGAACTGGTGGAACTGGACCGAGGACACACACAGGAAGCTTGGTGCGGGGAGCTGCCACTGGAGGACTGGTGTGTGGAGGTGGCACTGGATAGACCGGACCGTGCAGGCACACTGGAGCTCTTGAGCACTGAGCCTACCCAACCTTACCTGGCTCGATGCCCACTCTAGCCCGGCCAATACGAAGAGCTGGTATGAACCGCACCGGGCTATGCACCCGCACTGGAAACACCGTGCGCTCCATAGCATAACACGGTGCCTGCCCGGTCTCTCTAGCCCCCCGGTAAGCACAGGGAGTTTGTGCAGGTCTCCTACCTGGCATAGCCATACTCCCTGTGAGCCCCCCCCAATACATTTTTGGGGCTGACTCTCAGGTTTCCATCCGCGTCGTCGTGCTGCCCCTTCATACCAGCGCCTCTCCGCTTCCCTCACCTCCAGTTCTTCTTTGGGGCGTCGATATTCACCAGGCTGTGCCCAGGGTCCTTTTCCATCCAATATCTCCTCCCAAGTCCAGAAGTCCTTTGATCGCTGCTCCTCACGATTAACAGGGGGAGTTGGCTCAGGTCCGAACCCTGACTCTGCCACACTCTCCCTGAGACCCCCCCAATACATTTTTGGGGGTGACTTTCAGGTTTCTTTCTGCTCCGCCATGTTTTTTTCTTTGACTCAATTCTCCTATAGCCCTCTTCACACTGCTCCAGGGAATTCCAGGCGGGCTCCGGCACTCTCTCTGGGTCGACCGCCCACCTGTCTATTTCCTCCCAAGTCGTATATTCTATACTCCTGCTGTCCATTACGTCCTCCCATGTCCATTCCTCCTTTCGCTGCTCCTGCTGTCGCTGCCTGTCACCACGCCGCTCGGTCCAGGTGTGGTGGGTGATTCTGTAACGGCTTTCGTCTGTTGAAGGGGAAGCGGACCAAAATGCAGCGTGGTGGTTACTCACGTTCTTTAATGAAGAATCGACGATACATGAAATAACTATATAAATACAAAACAACAAACGGAACGTGAAAACCAATACAGCCTGTCTGGTGAACAACTACACAGAGACAGGAACAATCACCCACGAAAACACTCACAGAATATGGCTGCCTAAATATGGTTCCCAATCAGAGACAACGATAAATCACCTGACTCTGATTGAGAACCGCCTCAGGCAGCCATAGACTAATTAGACACCCCACAAAACCCCAAGACAAAAAACACACCACAATAACCCATGTCACACACTGGCCTGTCCAAATAGATAAAGAAAACACAAAATACTAAGACCAAGGTGTGACAATAACAGATATTCCTATTCAGAAATTCTCTGGTGTGTGGACCTCCAACCATTTGAAAGTTGAAATAAAAATGCTATTGCCATTTTAATAAATGTATCAACCAAAACATGATAACCACTCTGTATTCAAGGGCATGTTGTGTCTCAACCGATGACAGGCACAACACAAAATACTCAGATGATGTATAACAGGGTCTAAGCTACAACATATGCTAATATGATTTGTTTTCGTTTTCTGACGTTGAAGTTAAAAACAATAAATTATTTGTATCTATTTTTTTAAATCAAGAAATTCAAAAATAAACTCAGCAAAACAAGAAACCTCACTGTCACTGTCAACTCTTCTCACTGTCAACTGCATTTATTTTCATCAACTTAACATGTGTAAATATTTTTATGAACATTTAACAACTTAAACATAAACTGAAAAAGTTCCACAGACCTGTTGACTAACAGAAATGGAATAATGTGTCCCTGAACAAGGGGGTGTAAAAGTCCGTATCTGGTGTGACCACCAGCTGTGTTAAGTACTGCAGTGCATCTCCTCCGCACTTATAATTAGCTGTGAGATGTTACCCCCCTCTTCCACCAAGGCACCTGCAAGTTTCCGGACATTTCTGGGGGCGAATGGCCCTAGCCCTCACCCTCCAATCGAACAGGTCCCAGACGTGCTCAATGGGATTGAGATCCGGGCTCTTCACTGGCCATGGCAGAACACTGACATTCCAGTCTTGCAGGAAATCACGCACAGAACAAGCAGTATGGCTGGTGGCATTGACATGCTGGAGGGTCACGTCAGGATGAGCCTGCAGGAAGGGTTCCACATGAGGGAGGAGGATGTCATCCCTGTAACGTACAGTGTTGAGATTGCCTGCAATGACAGGAAGCTCAGTCCGATGATGTGACACACCGCCCCAGACCATGACGGACTCTCCACCTCCACATCGATCCCGCTCCAGAGTACAGGCCTCGGTATAACGCTCATTCCTTCGACGATAGACGTGAATTCGACCATCACCCCTGCTGAGATAAAACCGTGATTTGTCAGTGAAAATCACTTTTTGCCAGTCCTGTCTGGTTCAGCGACTGTAGGTTTGTGCCCATAGGCAACGTTGTTGCCAGTGATGTCTGGTGAGTAACTGCTTCACAACAGGCCTACAAGCCCTCAGTCCAGCCTCTCTCAGACTATTGCGGACAGTCTGAGCACTGATGGAGAGAGTGCATTCCTGGTGTAACTCAGGCAGTTATTGTTGCCATCCTGTACCTGTCCCGCGGGTGTGATGTTCGGATGTACCGATCCTGTGCAAGTGTTGTTATACGTGGTTTAACCACTGCGAGGACGATCACCTGTCCGTCCTGTCTCCCTGTCTTAGGCGTCTCTACAGTATGAACATTGCAGTAAATTTATTGCCCTGGCCACATCTGCAATCCTTATGCCTCCTTGCAGCATGCCTAAGGCACGTTCATGCAGATCAGCAGGGACCCTGGGCATCTTTTTTTTGTATGTTTTTCAGGGTCAGTAGAAGGTCTCTTTAGTGTTCTATGTTTTCATAACTGTGACCTTAATTGCCTTCTGTCTGTAAGCTGTTAGTGTGTTAATGATCGTTCCACAGGTGAATGTTCATTAATTGTTTATGGTTCATTGAACAAGCATGGGAAAGAGTGTTAAAACCCTTTACAATGAAGATCTGTGAAGTTATTTGGATTTTCACGAATTATCTATGAAAGACAGGGTTCTGAAAAAGGGACGTTTCTTTTTTTGCTGAATTTAGTTTTGACAACCCTGTTTGTAAAATTATATAAATCAACCGTTTATCTTTTCCACTGATGAGGACATGGGCGTCTGATGATGAGCACCTTTCTCTCTTGAATTTTTTGTTTTTCAAGTCCAAAAAGTCACTTTCTGAACACTTCGACAATAGACAAATATGTATGAAGCTTTTTCAGTCAAATCAAACGGGGTGCTGTCAAAAAGTGATTGAATTCAAATGGATTTACCCATATGACTTGTACAGACATTATGATTGATCACTCTTCCTTGGACTTATAGATGGCCATCTCGAGGGAGAGAATAAAAGGTTATTCAAAATGTAAAGCACTTATAATTACGTGCTTGCATGGATGTGAACTTGTTTCCGTTAGAGGCTTGGAAAAGTGCTAGTTGAGAAGCTTTGGAGGTGAAAGGCAAAGCGTTCAA
>NW_025755968.1:0-7117 GCF_021184085.1 Oncorhynchus gorbuscha
TGTCCTGACCAAACAAAACATAGAAACAGACTAACTAGACACACAACATAGAATGCCCACCCAGCTCACGTCCTGACCAAACAAAACATAGAAACAGACAAACTAGACACACAACATAGAATGCCCACCCAGCTCACACCCTGACCAAACAAAACATAGAAACAGACAAACTAGACACACAACATAGAATGCCCACCCAGCTCACACCCTGACCAAACAAAACATAGAAACAGACAAACTAGACACACAACATAGAATGCCCACCCAGCTCACGTCCTGACCAAACAAAACATAGAAACAGACAAACTAGACACACAACATAGAATGCCCACTCAGATCACACCCTGACCAAACAAAACATAGAAACAGACAAACTAGACACACAACATAGAATGCCCACTCAGATCACACCCTGACCAAACAAAACATAGAAACAGACAAACTAGACACACAACATAGAATGCCCACCCAGCTCACACCCTGACCAAACAAAACATAGAAACAGACAAACTAGACACACAACATAGAATGCCCACCCAGATCACACCCTGACCAAACAAAACATAGAAACAGACAAACTAGACACACAACATAGAATGCCCACCCAGCTCACGTCCTGACCAACACTAAAACATAGAAACAGACAAACTAGACACACAACATAGAATGCCCACTCAGATCACACCCTGACCAAACAAAACATAGAAACAGACAAAATCAGACACACAACATAGAATGCCCACCAGCTCACACCCTGACCAAACAAAACATAGAAACAGACAAACTAGACACACAACATAAATGCCCACAGCTCACGTCCTGACCAACACTAAAACATGTAAACAGACAAACTAGACACACAACATAGAATGCCCACCCAGCTCACGTCCTGACCAAACAAAACATAGAATGCACACAACATAGAATGCCCGCAGCTCACGTCCTGACCAAACAAAACATAGAAACAGACAACCACACACACAACATAGAATGCCCACCCAGCTCACACCCCGACTCAAAACAAACATAGAAACAGACAAACTAGACACACAACATATTAGAATGCCCTCAGATCACACCTGACCAAACAAAACATAGGAAACAGACAAACTAGACACACAACATAGAATGCCCACCCAGCTCAGGTCCTGACCAAACACTAAAACATAGAAACAGACAAACTAGACACCACAACATAGAATGCCCACCCAGCTCACGTCTGACCAACACTAAAACATAGAAACAGACAAACTAGACACACAACATAGAATGCCCACCCAGCTCACACACCCACAATAACACAAAACATAGAAACAGACAAACTAGACACACAACATACAAGTGCCCACCAGCTCACGTCCTGACCAACACTAAAACATAGAAACAGAAAAACTAGACACAACATAGAATGCCCACCCAGCTCACACCCTGACCAACACTAAAACATAGAAACAGACAAACTAGACACACACAACATAGAATGCCCCACCAGCTCACACCCTGACCAACACTAAAACATAAGAAACAGACAAACTAGACACACAACATAGAATGCCCACCAGCTCACGTCCCTGACCAACACTAAAACATAGAAACAGACAAACTAGACACACAACATAGAATGCCCACCCAGCTCACACCCTGACCAACACTAAAACATAGAAACAGACAAATAGGCACACAACATAGAATGCCCACCAGCTCACACCCCACAATAGCACTAAAACATAGAAACAGACAAACTAAACACACAACATAGAGATGCCCGCCCAGCTCACACCCTGACCAACACTAAAACATAAGAAACAGACAAACTAGACACACAACATAGAATGCCCACAGCTCACACCTGACCAACACACAAAACATAAACAGACAAAACTAGACACACAACATAAGGCCTTTTAACTCTCACGCCTGACCAACTAAAACATAGAAACAGACAAACTAGACACACAACATAGAATGCCCACCCAGCTCACACCTGACCAATAAGCAAAAACAGACCAGAACTATGGTCAGAGCATGACACTATGGGTCCTTGATTAAATGTGCTCCCACTACATGACAATGAGGTGCCACTTAGGAGGCATCCATGAACACAAATCAACACATTAGTATGTTGTGTCCTCTGGCCCTCTGGTAGTGTCAGGCCTGGCATTATAAAGGGACAGTTCACCCAATTTACAAAAGTACAAAAGCATGTCCGTAGACTGGAAGCAAATATGTAATTTTGTAATTTAGTCATGTTCACTAAGATTCTGACGAGCAATTGGGTGGCGATGAGCCGCTTGACAAGTGTACTCTGCTGAGCGATAATGTTTTCAGGGTGTGTGGTGGTGTGTTGTGGTGGTGTGGTGGTGGAAGCAGAGCCAATTTCATCACAATGAGCTGTTGTCACTTGCCCCAATAGTGGGTACTTTGCTGTGATTTATCAGTGTTTGCTGAGTGGAGAGAGAGAGAGAGAGAGAGAGAGAGAGAGAGAGAGAGAGAGAGAGAGAGAGAGACAAGAGAGAGAGAGAGAGAGAGAGAGACAAACAGTAGGGCCGGTCTCTCAGATGAAATAGGCCATGGAGGAGATCTATCACCCAGCTATCACGGATGGAGGGAGAGAGAGATCCATCACATGCTAATGCTAATTACTTGAATGTGTGTGTGTGTGTGTGTGTGTGTGTGTGTGTGTGTGTGTGTGTGTGTGTGTGTGTGTGTGTGTGTGTGTGTGTGTGTGTGTGTGTGTGTGTGTGTGTGTGTGTGTGTGTGTGTGTGTGTGTGTGTGTGTGTGTGTGTGTATGCAGCTGTAGCATCTGGAGCCCCAGATGAGGAAGGTTTATGATGATTGAAACAACTTTCAGAACAATAGGTAACACAGTTGAGGAGCTGAAACCTGTCTCCTTCAGAACAATAGGTAACACAGTTGAGGAGCTGAAACCTGCCTCCTTCAGAACAATAGGTAACACAGTTGAGGAGCTGAAACCTGTCTCCTTCAGAACAATAGGTAACACAGTTGACTAAAGTTAAATAAGCCCACTCTCCACTCCCACTGCCTGCTGTGTTTCTCTAGACATGTTTATAGTACCCAGGGCCTTAATAACAGCATGTTATTATATGTAATAGAGGTTTGAGTGGACAGGACAAAAGAAAGTCACTCCAGGACTGTGAAAGAAATTAAGAAAGTAGGTTATATGCGTCAGCTGCTAGCTAGAAACTGTACAAGAATGGAGTCGCAAGTTGTAAACTACTCAAAGGGATTTAGGACAGACGTTAGGTCATATCAGACACCGAATGGTCTTGAGCCTGCTCTGTGCTCCAAACCCTTAGAGAAAATGTACTACACACGTTTATATTAGAGATCAATCAACTCTCGCGTTCTCTCTCTCTCTCTCTCTCTCTCTCTCTCTCTCTCTCTCTCTCTCTCTCTCTCTCTCTCTCTCTAACCTCTCTCTCTCTCTCACTGTCTCACTGTCTCTATTTCACTCTCTCTTACTCTCAATCTCTGCTGTCTCTAGACTATTAGAACCAGGCCCCGGTGGAGGCAATACTGCAAAGCCTGAAATCTATAAAAACTGAACAGACAAGCTAAAGGAGGAGAAAGCAGTTAACTCTGAATCGCAACGAGAAACTTCCACGAGCAAGAACGGGCAAAAACGAGGCACATTTTAACACTATGTTTTAAAGAAACAAAATACAATATTTTTTACGGAGGAATGGAAAAAAGAGAGCAGCCTTAGACCAAAACCTCTAATCACCTATTATAAATTATTATCATACTAAACACCTACTATAAACCCTCTAAACACCTACTATAAACCCAACATTAAACCTACTATAAACCCTCTAAACACCTACTATAAACCCAACATTAAACCTACTATAAACCCTACTAATCACCTACTATAAACCTACTAAACACCTACTATAACCCTACTAAACACCTACTATAAACCCTACTAAACACCTACTATAACCCTACTAAACACCTACTATAAACCCTACTAAACACCTACTATAAACCCTACTAAACACCTACTATAAACCCTACTAAACACCTACTATAAACCCTACTAAACACCTACTATAAACCCTCTAAACACCTACTATAAACCTACTAAACACCTACTATAAACCCTACTAGACACCTACTATAACCCTACTAAACACCTACTATAAACCCTCTAAAGACCTACTATAAACCTACTAAACACCTACTATAAACCCTACTAGACACCTACTATAAACCCTACTAAACAGTTACTATAAACCCTCTAAACACCTACTATAAACCTACTAAACACCTACTACAAACCCAACATTAAACCTACTATAACCCTACTAAACACCTACTATAACCCTACTAAACACCTACTATAACCCTACTAAACACCTACTATAACCCTACTAAACACCTACTATAAACCCTCTAAACACCTACTAAACACCTACTATAACCCTACTAAACACCTACTATAAACCCTACTAAACACCTACTATAACCCTACTAAACACCTACTATAAACCCTACTAAACACCTACTATAAACCCTACTAAACACCTACTATAAATCCTACTAAACACCTACTATAAACCCTACTAAACACCTACTATAAACCCTACTAAACACCTACTATAAACCTACTAAACACCTACTATAAACCCTCTAAACACCTACTATAAACCTACTATAAACCTACTAAACACCTACTATAAACCCTCTAAACACCTACTATAACCCTACTAAACACCTACTATAAACCCTACTAAACACCTACTATAAACCCTACTAAACACCTACTATAAACCTACTAAACACCTACTATAAACCCTACTAAACACCTACTATAAACCCTCTAAACACTTACTATAAACCCTCTAAACACCTACTATAAACATACTAAACACCTACTATAAACCCTACTAAACACCTACTATAAACCCTACTAAACACCTACTATAAACCTACTAAACACCTACTATAAACCCTACTAAACACCTACTATAACCCCAACATTAAACCTACTATAAACCCTACTAGACACCTACTATAAACCCTACTAAACACCTACTATAAAC
Organism: Oncorhynchus gorbuscha; assembly: GCF_021184085.1. Lineage (NCBI taxonomy): Eukaryota > Metazoa > Chordata > Actinopteri > Salmoniformes > Salmonidae > Oncorhynchus > Oncorhynchus gorbuscha. Next base: position 5,068 of record NW_025755968.1, read on the forward strand.
CCTACTAAACACCTACTATAAACCCTCTAAACACCTACTATAAACCTACTAAACACCTACTATAAACCCTACTAGACACCTACTATAACCCTACTAAACACCTACTATAAACCCTCTAAAGACCTACTATAAACCTACTAAACACCTACTATAAACCCTACTAGACACCTACTATAAACCCTACTAAACAGTTACTATAAACCCTCTAAACACCTACTATAAACCTACTAAACACCTACTACAAACCCAACATTAAACCTACTATAACCCTACTAAACACCTACTATAACCCTACTAAACACCTACTATAACCCTACTAAACACCTACTATAACCCTACTAAACACCTACTATAAACCCTCTAAACACCTACTAAACACCTACTATAACCCTACTAAACACCTACTATAAACCCTACTAAACACCTACTATAACCCTACTAAACACCTACTATAAACCCTACTAAACACCTACTATAAACCCTACTAAACACCTACTATAAATCCTACTAAACACCTACTATAAACCCTACTAAACACCTACTATAAACCCTACTAAACACCTACTATAAACCTACTAAACACCTACTATAAACCCTCTAAACACCTACTATAAACCTACTATAAACCTACTAAACACCTACTATAAACCCTCTAAACACCTACTATAACCCTACTAAACACCTACTATAAACCCTACTAAACACCTACTATAAACCCTACTAAACACCTACTATAAACCTACTAAACACCTACTATAAACCCTACTAAACACCTACTATAAACCCTCTAAACACTTACTATAAACCCTCTAAACACCTACTATAAACCCTCTAAACACCTACTATAACCCTACTAAACACCTACTATAAACCCTACTAAACACCTACTATAAACCCTACTAAACACCTACTATAAACCTACTAAACACCTACTATAACCCCAACATTAAACCTACTATAAACCCTACTAGACACCTACTATAAACCTACTAAACACCTACTATAAACCCTACTAGACACCTACTATAAACCTACTAAACACCTACTATAAACCCTACTAGACACCTACTATAAACCTACTAAACACCTACTATAAACCCTACTAAACACCTACTATAACCCTACTAAACAGTGACTATAAACCCTCTAAACACCTACTATAAACCCAACATTAAACCTACTATAACCCTACTAACCACCTACTATAAACCCTCTAAACACCTACTATAAACCCTCTAAACACCTACTATAAAACCCCTACTACACTACTATAAAACCCTACTGGACACCTGCTATAAACCCTACTAAACACCTACTATAACCCCAACATTGGGAACCCACTGAGGAAACCCTACTAAAACACCTACTATAAACCCTCTAAACACCTACTATAAAACCTACTAAACACCTACTATAACCCTAATAGACACCTACTATAACCCTAATACTAAACACCTAATTATAAACCCTACTAAACACCTACTATAACCCTACTAAACACCTACTATAACCCTACTAAACACCTACTATAAACCCTCTAAACACCTACTAAACACCTACTATAACCCTACTAAACACCTACTATAAACCCTACTAAACACCTACTATAACCCTACTAAACACCTACTATAAACCCTACTAAACACCTACTATAAACCCTACTAAACACCTACTATAAACCCTACTAAACACCTACTATAAACCCTACTAAACACCTACTATAAACCCTACTAAACACCTACTATAAACCTACTAAACACCTACTATAAACCCTCTAAACACCTACTATAAACCTACTATAAACCTACTAAACACCTACTATAAACCCTCTAAACACCTACTATAACCCTACTAAACACCTACTATAAACCCTACTAAACACCTACTATAAACCCTACTAAACACCTACTATAAACCCTCTAAACACTTACTATAAACCCTCTAAACACCTACTATAAACCTACTAAACACCTACTATAAACCCTACTAAACACCTACTATAAACCCTACTAAACACCTACTATAAACCTACTAAACACCTACTATAAAC
>NW_025755969.1:0-7115 GCF_021184085.1 Oncorhynchus gorbuscha
TCTCTCAGAACATCATTAACTAATGCCTGAAAAACAGCTGGCGCATTGGCGAGACCGAACGGCAGAACCCGGTACTCAAAATGCCCTAACGGAGTATTAAACGCCGTTTCCACTCGTCCCCCCTCTGATGCGCACGAGATGGTAAGCGTTACGGTTGTCCAACTTAGTAAAGCACCTGGCTCCCTGCAGAATCTCGAAGGCTGATGACATAAGGGGAAGCGGATAACGATTCTTAACCGTTATGTCATTCAGCCTCGATAATCCACGCAGGGCGCAGAGTACCGTCCTTCTTAACAAAAAGAACCCCGCCCGGCCGGAGAGGAAGAAGGCACTATGGTACCGGCGTCAAGAGACACAGACAAATAATCCCGAGAGCCTTACGTTCGGGAGCCGACAGAGAGTATAGTCTACCTCGAGGAGGAGTGGTCCCCGGAAGGAGATCAATACTACAATCATAATCGGTGAGGAGGAAGGAGCTGGCTCGGGACCGACTGAAGACCGTGCGCAGATCATGATATTCCTCCGGCACTCCTGTCAAATCGCCAGGTTCCTCCTGAGAAGTAGGGACAGAAGAAATGGGAGGGATGGCAGACATTAAACACTTCACATGACAAGAAACGTTCCAGGATAGGATAGAATTACTAGACCAATTAATAGAAGGATTATGACATACAAGCCAGGGGTGACCCAAAACAACAGGTAAACGGGGTGAACGGAAAATCAAAAAGACATAGTCTCACTGTGGTTACCAGATACTGTGAGAGTTAAAGGTGTGTCTCAAATTTGATACTGGGAAGATGACTACCATCTAAGGCAAACATGGGCGTAGGCCTGTCTAACGGTCTGAAAGGAATGTTATGTTTCCGAGCCCATGCTTCGTCCATGAAACAACCCTCAGCCCCAGAGTCAATCAAAGCACTGCATGTAGCTCCCAACCGGTCCAGCGTAGATGGACCGACATAGTAGTACAAGATCTAGATGAAGGGACCTGAGTAGTAGCCACCAGTAGCCTCCGCTTACTGATGGGCTCTGGCCTCTTACTGACATGAAATAACAAAATGTCCAGCAACTCCGCAATAGAGGCACAGGCGGTTGGTGATCCTCTGTTCCCTCTCCTTATTCGAGATGCGAATCCCTCCCAGCTGCATGGGCTCAGTCTCAAAGCCAGAGGGAGATGGTTGCATGCGGAGCAGGGAAACACCGTTGATGCGAGCTCTCTTCCACGAGCCCGGTGACGAAGATCTACCCGTCGTTCTATGCGGATGGCGAGAGCAATCAAGGAGTCCACATCTGAAGGAACCTCCCGGGAGAGAATCTCATCCTTAACCACTGCGTGAGTCCTCCAGAAAACGAGCGAGCAGCGCCGGCTCGTTCCACTCACTAGAGGCAGCAAGAGTGCGAAACTCAATGGAATAATCCGTTATGGACCGCTCACCTTGGCATAAGGAAGCCAGGGCCCTAGAAGCCTCCTCACCAAAAACTGAACGGTCAAAACCCGAATCATCTCCTCTTTAAAGTTCTGAATCTGTTAGAGCAATCAGCCCTTGCCTCCCAGATAGCTGTGCCCCATTCTCGAGCCCGGCCAGTAAGGAGTGAAATGACAAAGCAACCCGAGCTCTCTCTAGAGTATGTGTGGGGTTGAGAGAGAACACAATCTCACACTGCGTGAGAAAGGAGCGGCACTCAGTGGGCTGCCCGGAGTAGCAAGGTGGGTTATTAACCCTGGGTTCAGGAGGCCTGGCAGGCCAGGGAGTAACAGGTGGCACGAGACGAGACTCTGAACTGTCCAGAGAGGTCGGAAACCTGAGCGGCCAGGTTCTCCACGGCATGGCGAGCAGCAGACAATTCCTGCTCGTGTCTGCCGAGCATGGCTCCTTGGATCTCGACGGCAGTGTAACGAGCGTCTGAAGTCGCTGGGTCCATTCTTTGATCGGTTCCTTCTGTTATGCAGGTGAAGGAGGACCCAAACGCGACTTAACAGAAACAGAGTTTATTAATGCTCAAAACCGAATAACTGAAATCCTCTAGATAGTAGAGGGGAAAACAACTGGAGAAGCGGCCACAGACTGCAGGTCGTCGGGTAGGCGCAGGCCGTAGTCAACTGAGACACCTGCTCACACGCAGCGTCTGAAGAAGGCACAAAACACGACAGGACAGGGTGATACACAATCACGGCAAAAACACGACAGGACAGGGCGAAACGCAATAACAGCATGGAATACAAAACAAGGAACCGACGGAACAGGAACGGATCACAAAGGAATAAATAGGGAGTCTAATCAGGGAAAGGATCGGGAACAGGTGTGGAAAGACTAAAATGATGATTAGGGGAATAGGAACAGCTGGGAGCAGGAACGGAACGACAGAGAGAAGAGAGAGCGAGAGAGTGAGAGAGGGAGGGGGAGAGAGAAGGATAGAACCAAACAAGACCAGCAGAGGGAAACGAATAGCATGGGGAGCACAGGGACAAGACATGACAATGAATGACAAACATGACATGGGGCTAAGCTATTACACCTTCAGTTGGGACAATGACCCTAAGTACACAGCCAAAGCAACGCAGGAGTGGCTTGACAAGTCTCTGAATGTCCTTTAGTGTCCCAGCCAGGAGTGAAGGGGTTCACCTATCCTCGATAGGGGCTTCAAATGTTTGATGTATTATAATAATTAAAATGCTTATGTTGGGGTGGGGTTATAAGACCCCTACCTCCTTACATTTATAGTGTCCTAGACTTTTATCAGATGAACAATATATATATACATTATGGTGTTTTTATTGTTTAACAATCATTTTTGGGCTCTCTGCATCTTTGAAAACTGTCTGAGAAATGTGTGACTGTGTAAGAGATAAGGAGTGTAAGAGATAAGAGATTAGTCAGATATTCCCTATTCAGTGGGGCAAAAAAAAGTATTTAGTCAGCCACCAATTGTGCAAGTTCGCCCACTTAAAAGATGAGAGAGGCCTGTAATTTTCATCATAACAACACTTCAACTTGGGGGACAGACAAAAGTAGAAAAAGAAAATCCAGAAAATCACATTGAAGGATTTATTCAAGTGAATTTATTTGCAAATTATGGTGGAAAATATCCTCAGACTTCCTTCCTCTCCGGCAGCTGAGTTAGGAAGGCCTCCTGTATCAGAGTGACTGGGGTGTATTGATACACCATCCAAAGTGTAAATAATACCATGCTCAAAAGGATTTCTGCTTTTTTACACATCTACCAACAGGTGAATTCTTTCGAGGCATTGGAAAAACCTGGTCTTTGTGGATGAATCTATGTTTGAAATTCACTGCCTCATTAAAAAGTTATTAATCTTGGGTTGAAGGGGTTGAATACTTATTCACTAAAGATATTTCAGCTTTCATTTCTAATTCATTTGAAAAAAATGACAAAACATAATTCCATTTTGATATGAAGTATTGTTGGGAGCAGGACACAACATTATTTCTTTTTTAAATTCAGGCTGTAACACAATAAAATGTGGAATAAGTCAAGTAGTGTGAACACTTTATGAAGGCACTGTGTGAATTAAATAATTATGTTGACCAGCAGAGGAAACGAACAGAATGGGGAGCACAGAGACAAGTGCTTTGATAATAAGAGGTTTTCTATGGAAAACCCCATTTAAAGTGACTCCTGACATGCACTACCGACGAGACAAAGTGAATTGAAAAGGCAATAATGTTGCTTACTGTAAGAGTACTATCATGAATGTGGATTAGTCCATGCTAGCTCATCTCGATTTCGGCAATTAGTCTATGTTCTTTATTGCTCTGACCGTAACCCTAACTTTAATCAAACTTTAATGGGTGTAAAACTATTCCACATATTATGCATGTCCTTGATCTGTATTACTCTTCTGCTCTGCTCTCAAAATGAACAAGATGCAACAAGATGGTTGGGAGGGAACACCTTATAGAGTTACAAAGAAAGTTGACAGAGTTTAATAATGTTCAAAACGGAATAACTGACATCCTCTAGATTTGTAGAGGGGAAAACAACTGGAGAAGCGGCCACAGACTGCAGGTCGCTTCGGGTAGGCGCAGGCCGTAGTCGACTGAGACACCTGCTCACACGCAGCGTCTGATGAAGGCACAAAACACGACAGGACAGGGTGATACACAATCACGGCAAAAAACACGACAGGACAGGGCGAAACGCAATCACAACATGGTGAATACAATAAGGAACCGACGGCACAGGAACGGATCACAAAGGAATAAATAGGGACTCTAATCAGGGGAAAGGATCGGGAACAGGTGTGGGAAGACTAAATGATGATTAGGGGAATAGGAACAGCTGGGAGCAGGAACGGAACGATAGAGAGAAGAGAGAGCGAGAGAGTGAGAGAGGGAGGGGGAGAGAGAGGGATAGGAGGGAAAGAACCAAATAAGACCAGCAGAGGGAAACGAATAGCATGGGGAGCACAGGGACAAGACATGATAATAAATGACAAACATGACAGTACCCCCCACTCACCGAGCGCCTCCTGGCGCTCTCGAGGAGGAACACTGGCAGCAACGGAGGAAATCATAGATCAAACGGTCCAGCACGTCCCGAGAAAGAACCCAACTCCTCTCCTCAGGACCGTAACGAAAAACGATAAAAAGGGAAACTAGGGTACTACTCTAAAAAAAAAAATGAGAACTAGGGACAGACTGAGACACAGCAAGGGCAGGGACAAGAACAGGAGAGATGCGATGGCAGGGAACAGACTGAGACCCAGCAAGACCAGGAGCAGAAGCAGAAAAAAATTACCAGACTTCTTCTGCGCGCAGTCTGAACACGCAGCCACGAAACGGCGCGTGTCACGCTCCTGAGTCGGCCACCAAAAGCGCTGGCGAATAGACGCAAGAGTGCCTCGAACACCGGGATGACCAGCTAACTTGGCAGAGTGAGCCCACTGAAGAACAGCCAGACGAGTGGAAACAGGAACGAAAAGGAGGTTACTAGGACAAGCGCGCGGCGACGCAGTGTGCGTGAGTGCTTGCTTAACCTGTCTTTCAATTCCCAGACTGTCAACCCGACAACACGCCCATAAGGAAGAATCCCTCGAGATCAGTAGAAGCCACAGAAGAACTAAACAGACGGGATAAGGCATCAGGCTTGGTGTTCTTGCTACCCGGACGGTAAGAAATCACAAACTCGAAACGAGCGAAAACAACGCCCAACGAGCTTGACGGGCATTAAGTCGTTTGGCAGAACGGATGTACTCAAGGTTCTTATGGTCTGTCCAAACGACAAAGGAACGGTCGCCCTCCAACCACTGTCGCCATTCGCCTAGGGCTAAGCGGATGGCGAGCAGTTCACGGTTACCCACATCATAGTTGCGCTCAGATGGCGACAGGCGATGAGAAAAATAAGCGCAAGGATGAACCTTATCGTCAGACTGGAAGCGCTGGGATAGAATGGCTCCCACGCCTACCTCTGAAGGCCAACCTCGACAATGAATTGTCTAGTGACGTCAGGAGTAACGAGGATAGGAGCGGACGTAAAACGTTCTTTTAGAAGATCAAAAGCTCCCTGGGCGGAACCGGACCACTTAAAACACGTCTTGACAGAAGTAAGAGCTGTGAGAGGGGCAGCAACTTGACCGAAATTACGAATGAAACGCCGATAGAAATTAGCGAAACCTAAAAAGCGCTGCAACTCGACACGTGACCTTGGAACGGGCCAATCACTGACAGCTTGACCTTAGCGGAATCCATCTGAATGCCTTCAGCGGAAATAACGGAACCGAGAAAAGTAACGGAGGAGACATGAAAAGAGCACTTCTCAGCCTTTACGTAGAGACAATTCTCTAAAAGGCGCTGTAGAACACGTCGAACGTGCTGAACATGAATCTCGAGTGACGGAGAAAAAAATCAGGATATCGTCAAGATAGACAAAAACAAAAATGTTCAGCATGTCTCTCAGAACATCATTAACTAATGCCTGAAAACAGCTGGCGCATTGGCGAGACCGAACGGCAGAACCCGGTACTCAAAATGCCCTAACGGAGTGTTAAACGCCGTTTTCCACTCGTCCCCCTCTCTGATGCGCACGAGATGGTAAGCGTTACGAAGGTCCAACTTAGTAAAGCACCTGGCTCCCTGCAGAATCTCGAAGGCTGATGACATAAGGGGAAGCGGATAACGATTCTTAACCGTTATGTCATTCAGCCTCGATAATCCACGCAGGGGCGCAGAGTACCGTCCTTCTTCTTAACAAAAAGAACCCCGCCCGGCCGGAGAAGAAGAAGGCACTATGGTACCGGCGCCAAGAGACACAGACAAATAATCCTCGAGAGCCTTACGTTCGGGAGCCGACAGAGAGTATAGTCTACCTCGAGGAGGCGTGGTCCCTGGAAGGAGATCAATACTACAATCATACGACCGGTGAGGAGGAAGGGAGTTGGCTCGGGACCGACTGAAGACCGTGCGCAGATCATGATATTCCTCCGGCACTCCTGTCAAATCGCCAGGTTCCTCCTGAGAAGTAGGGAGAGAAGAAACGGGAGGGATGGCAGACATTAAACACTTCACATGACAAGAAACGTTCCAGGATAGGATAGAATTACTAGACCAATTAATAGAAGGATTATGACATACTAGCCAGGGATGACCCAAAACAACAGGTGTAAACGGTGAACGGAAAATCAAAAAAGAAATAGTCTCACTGTGGTTACCAGATACTGTGAGAGTTAAAGGTAGTGTCTCAAATTTGATACTGGGAAGATGACTACCATCTAAGGCAAACATGGGCGTAGGCTTGTCTAACGGTCTGAAAGGAATGTTATGTTTCCGAACCCATGCTTCGTCCATGAAACAACCCTCAGCCCCAGAGTCAATCAAGGCACTGCATGTAGCACCCGAACCGGTCCAGCGTAGATGGACCGACATAGTAGTACAAGATCTAGATGAAGAGGACTGAGTAGTAGCGCTCACCAGTAGCCTCCGCTTACTGATGGGCTCTGGCCTCTTACTGGACATGAATTAACAAAATGTCCAGCAACTCCGCAATAGAGGCACAGGCGGTTGGTGATCCTCCGTTCCTCTCCTTATGGAAGCCAGGGCCCTAGAAGCCTCCCCACCAAAAACTGAACGGTCAAAAACCCGAATCATCTCCTCTTT
>NW_025755970.1:0-7113 GCF_021184085.1 Oncorhynchus gorbuscha
GACATATTATGCAGAGATAACCTGGTTTACATTTTATGCAGAGATAATCTGGTTGACATATTATGCAGAGATAACCAGGTCGTCATTTAACATTTTTACATTTAAGTCATTTAGCAGACGCTCTTATCCAGAGCGACTTACAAATTATATCATGCAGTGGCTGTTAGGCCATTACTCGTACCTATAATTTCTCTGCACGGGTTCTCCGAGGTGATGGGAACTCGGCATGAAGGACATTGACTAGCCTTCTTCAGCCAGATGTCCATGCAGCCAGAACAGAACACGTGGTTATTGGCACAGATGACGGGCTGGCGGACCTGCAAATAGCAACGTTAAAAAGAAAAAAACGAGTTATTTTAATGATCGATTGCAATACAACTATCCGCGCATTGTAGGCACTGGGCTATTGTGAGATGAATCAATGAATAGTTCAACTATAAGTTAATATTTGGCATTGCAAAGCCTTCCTACTAAAATTTGCACCAAGATGCTAGCTTAGCTAAGCTAACAACACATGATCTGCGGCCGAAAACAATAATTTGGTCGATGTAATTAGTCAACAAGAGTGTAACTAACTATGCCACAGACAAATATGGTAGCTAATCGATATAAGGTTCAACATGTACATCCTTGCGAAATGAATATTTACAAGGCAAGGAAGCTAACGATTAGCTACGTTGGCTAATCAACAGCTAACTAGCATAGCTAGCATTTCTATCAACGTAAATGGTGCATTGGCTAAAACACGCTGTTCCAAAACGGGAAAGCACAACAAAATATAAACTGAATGACCTTTCCAAGGCAGATCTGGCATGATATGGGTAAAGTTAGAGAAAGAGTCACGTTTTGGTTATTTAGCCATTGTTTGTTTTTGCTCAAGAGTTTCGACGAGAAACGACAACTTAACAAAAGCCCGCCTTCAAAACCACATGACTACGGAAAGCCAAGGGGAGAAAAATGTACGGCTGCTCTGGCTTTTTGTTTCAAAGACAGACAAACGACCTCACAGTTCAGACCATAGACAGCACCTGACAGAAAACCTGTGCATTTCAACCTCAGGCAGGACAGACATGGGGATATTGGTTTTTAAATTAACATTATCGTATTTTTAAACAAATAACAGAATTATTAAAATAAAAAATAAAATCTATTTCCACTCTACAGTAAAAAAATCTGGTATATATGCCATTTAGCAGGCGCTTTTATCAGCGCTGCCCACAGTCATGTGTGCATACATTCTACGTATGGGTGGTCCGGGGAATCAGACCCTGCCCTGGCGTTACAAGCGCCATGCTCTACCAACTGAGCTACAGAAGGACCAGAAGGGAATTGGATCTCAAATCCAACTCCCCAGAAATTGCATTCTATACCCCTCAAACTTAACTCTCGGCCTTGATGCCCAGTTCTACTGTGTGTTTTTTTTACATTGTTCCCCTCTAATCAGGGACTGATTTAGACCTGGGACACCAGGTGGGTGATTCCCCTCTAATTAGGGACTGATTTAGACCTAGGACACCAGGTGGGTGATTCCCTCTAATTAGGGACTGATTTAGACCTGGGACACCAGGTGGGTGATTCCCCTCTAATTAGGGACTGATTTAGACCTAGGACACCAGGTGGGTGATTCCCCTCTAATCAGAGACTGATTTAGACCTGGGACACCAGATTGGGTGATTCCCCTCCTAATTAGGGACTGATTTAGACCTAGGACACCAGGTGGGTGATTCCCCTCCTAATTAGGGACTGATTTAGACTTGGGACACCAGGTGGTGATTCCCCTCTAATTAGGGACTGATTTAGACCTAGGACACCAGGTGGGTGATTCCCCTCTAATTAGGGACTGATTTAGACCTAGGACACCAGGTGGGTGATTCCCTCTCTAATCAGGGACTGATATAGACCTGGGACACCAGGTGGGTGATTCCCCTCTAATCAGGGCCTGGTTTAGACCTGGGACACCAGGTGGGTGATTCCCCTCTAATTAGGGACTGATTTAGACCTAGGACACCAGGTGGGTGATTCCCTCTCTAATCAGGGACTGATATAGACCTGGGACACCAGGTGGGTGATTCCCCTCTAATCAGGGCCTGGTTTAGACCTGGGACACCAGGTTAGGCGACTCCCCTCTAATCAGGGACTGATTTAGACCTGGGACACCAGGTGGGTGATTCCCCTCTAATTAGGGACTGATTTAGACCTAGGACACCAGGTGGGTGATTCCCCTCTCTAATCAGGGACTGATATAGACCTGGGACACCAGGTGGGTGATTCCCCTCTAATCAGGGACTGATTTAGACCTAGGACACCAGGTGGGTGATTCCCCTCTAATCAGGGACTGGTTTAGACCTGGGACACCAGGTGGGTGAATCCCCTCTAATCAGGGACTGATTTAGACCTGGGACACCAGGTGGGGAATTCCCCTCTAATCAGGGACTAGTTTAGACCTGGGACACCAGGTGGGTGATTCCCCTCTAATTAGGGACTGATTTAGACCTAGGACACCAGGTGGGTGATTCCCCTCTAATTAGGGACTGATTTAGACCTGGGACACCAGGTGGGTGATTCCCCTCTAATTAGGGACTGATTTAGACCTAGGACACCAGGTGGGTGATTCCCCTCTAATTAGGGACTGATTTAGACCTAGGACACCAGGTGGGTGATTCCCCTCTAATTAGGGACTGATTTAGACCTAGGACACCAGGTGGGTGATTCCCCTCTCTAATCAGGGACTGATATAGACCTGGGACACCAGGTGGGTGATTCCCCTCTAATCAGGGCCTGGTTTAGACCTGGGACACCAGGTGGGTGATTCCCCTCTAATTAGGGACTGATTTAGACCTAGGACACCAGGTGGGTGATTCCCCTCTCTAATCAGGGACTGATATAGACCTGGGACACCAGGTGGGTGATTCCCCTCTAATCAGGGCCTGGTTTAGACCTGGGACACCAGGTTAGGCGACTCCCCTCTAATCAGGGACTGATTTAGACCTGGGACACCAGGTGGGTGATTCCCCTCTAATTAGGGACTGATTTAGACCTAGGACACCAGGTGGGTGATTCCCCCCTAATCAGGGACTGATTTAGACCTGGGACACCAGGTGGGTGAATCCCTCTAATCAGGGACTGATTTAGACCTGGGACACCAGGTGGGTGAATCCCCTCTAATCAGGGCCTGATTTAGACCTGGGACAGCAGGCGGGTGATTCCCCTCTAATCAGGGCCTGATTTAGACCTGGGACACCAGGTGGGTGATTCCCCTCTAATCAGGGACTGATTTAGACCTGGGACAACAGGTGGGTGATTCCCCTCTAATCAGGGCCTGATTTAGACCTGGGACAGCAGGTGGGTGATTCCCCTCTAATCAGGGATTGGTTTAGACCTGGGACACCAGGTGGGTGATTCCCCTCTAATCAGGGCCTGGTTTAGACCTGGGACACCAGGTGGGTGATTCCCCTCTACTCAGGGACTGATTTAGACCAGGGATACCAGGTGGGTGATTCCCCTCTAATCAGGGCCTGATTTAGACCTGGGACAACAGGCGGGTGATTCCCCTCTAATCAGGGCCTGATTTAGACCTGGGACAACAGGCGGGTGATTCCCCTCTAATCAGGGACTGGTTTAGACCAGGGACACCAGGCGGGTGATTCCCCTCTAATCAGGGACTGATTTAGACCTGGGACACCAGGTGGGTGATTCCCCTCTAATCAGGGACTGATTTAGACCTGGGACACCAGGTGGGTGATTCCCCTCTCTAATCAGGGACTGGTTTAGACCTGGGACACCAGGTGGGTGATTCCCCTCTAATCAGGGACTGATTTAGACCAGGGATACCAGGTGGGTGATTCCCCTCTAATCAGGGACTGGTCTAGACCTAGGACACCAGGTGGGTGATTCCCCTCTAATTAGGGACTGATTTAGACCTGGGACAGCAGGTGGGTGATTCCCCTCTAATCAGGGACTGGTTTAGACCAGGGACACCAGGCGGGTGATTCCCCTCTAATCAGGGACTGATTTAGACCTGGGACACCAGGTGGGTGAATCCCCTCTAATCAGGGACTGATTTAGACCTGGGACACCAGGTGGGTGATTCCCCTCTAATCAGGGATTGGTTTAGACCTGGGACACCAGGTGGGTGATTCCCCTCTCTAATCAGGGCCTGATTTAGACCTGGGACACCAGGTGGGTCATATTAACGATCAACTAGAAGAGAAGAGAAGCAGGCTCTGGACCTCGTAGGGTCAGAGTTCAAAACCCCATGGTCTGTACAGTATGCAACAACATATCCATCATGTTTTCAGAATTAAGAATTTGTTCTTAACTGATCTTGCCTAGTTAAATAAAAAGGTAAAATTAAACAGTTAAATAGTACATGAACAGAACTGAAGGATCCGTTTCAGATCAGATGTTCAGACAATGGACCTCCATAGACATTAGAGGAAGAACCTCTGATCAAATCAACAATACAATGGACCTCCATAGACATTAGAGGAAGAACCTCTGATCAAATCAACAATACAATGGACCTCCATAGACATTAGAGGAAGAACCTCTGATCAAATCAAATCAACAATACAATGGACCTCCATAGACATTAGAGGAAGAACCTCTGATCAAATCAAATCAACAATACAATGGACCTCCATAGACATTAGAGGAAGAACCTCTGATCAAATCAAATCAACAATACAATGGACCTCCATAGACATTAGAGGAAGAACCTCTGATCAAATCAACAATACAATGGACCTCCATAGACATTAGAGGAAGAACCTCTGATCAAATCAAATCAACAATACAATGGACCCCCATAGACATTAGAGGAAGAACCTCTGATCAAATCAACAATACAATGGACCTCCATAGACATTAGAGGAAGAACCTCTGATCAAATCAACAATACAATGGACCTCCATAGACATTAGAGGGAGAACCTCTGATCAAATCAACAATACAATGGACCTCCATAGACATTAGAGGAAGAACCTCTGATCAAATCAACAATACAATGGACCTCCATAGACATTAGAGGAAGAACCTCTGATCAAATCAAATCAACAATACAATGGACCTCCATAGACATTAGAGGAAGAACCTCTGATCAAATCAAATCAACAATACAATGGACCTCCATAGACATTAGAGGAAGAACCTCTGATCAAATCAAATCAACAATACAATGGACCTCCATAGACATTAGAGGAAGAACCTCTGATCAAATCAAATCAACAATACAATGGACCTCCATAGACATTAGAGGAAGAACCTCTGATCAAATCAAATCAACAATACAATGGACCTCCATAGACATTAGAGGAAGAACCTCTGATCAAATCAAATCAACAATACAATGGACCTCCATAGACATTAGAGGAAGAACCTCTGATCAAATCAAATCAACAATACAATGGACCTCCATAGACATTAGAGGAAGAACCTCTGATCAAATCAAATCAACAATACAATGGACCTCCATAGACATTAGAGGAAGAACCTCTGATCAAATCAAATCAACAATACAATGGACCTCCATAGACATTAGAGGAAGAACCTCTGATCAAATCAAATCAACAATACAATGGACCTCCATAGACATTAGAGGAAGAACCTCTGACATTAGACATTAGACCTGTGTGTCTCCATTGTTGTCCTTCTCTCAATGCCATTACTCATATCTAGACTGTGTCTCCATCGTTGTCTCTCAATGCCGTTGACTCATCACAGACCCCTGTGTGTCTCCATTGTTGTCTCTCAATGCCGTGTTTTTATCTGGGCATCATTCCATTGTTATCCCCTCTCAATGCCATTACTCATATCTAGACCTGTGTCCACTGTTGTCTTCTCTCAATGCCATTATCATATCTACCTTTGAAATGTATTTTACAGAGGCTACAGCTTGCTTGACTCAGGCTGGGAACAAACACACATGACACAATGTGCAACACAGGAGCCTCCTCAATGAGATATATTTTATTTATATATTGTTTTGAGTACAAGTGGCCAAATAGATACATAATTAAAAGCATTAGAACCAAGCCCCTCCTCACCCACAATTGCTGTAGAACCAAGCCCCACTCCTCACCCACGGTACATAGCACCAAGCCCCCTCCTCACCCACGGTACATAGCACCAAGCCCCACTTCTCACCATATAGCACCAAGCCCCCCTCACCCCGGTACATAGATCCAAGCCCCCTCCTCACCCACGGTACACAGCACCAAGCCCCCCTCCTCAACCACGGTACATAGCACCAAGCCCCCCTCACCCACAGTACATAGCACCAAGCCCCCCTCACCCACAGTACATAGCACCAAGCCCCCTCCTCACCCACGGTACATAGAACCAAGCCCCCTCCTCACCCACGGTACATAGCACCAAGCCCCCTCCTCACCCATGGTACATAGCACCAAGCCCCCTCTTCACCCACGGTACATAGCACCAAGCCCCCTCCTCACCCACGGTACATAGCACCAAGCCCCCTCCTCACCCACGGTACATCAAATCAAATCAAATGTATTTATATAGCCCTTCTTACATCAGCTGATATCTCAAAGTTCTGTACAGAAACCCAGCCTAAAACCCCAAACAGCAAGCAATGCAGGTGTACAAGATCCAAGCCCCTTCCTCACCCACGGTACACGGTGCATAGAACCAAGCCCCCTCCTCACCAGTGGTACATAGCACCAAGCCCCCCTCCTCACCAGTGGTACATAGAACCCCCTGACGCCCCACACCCTTACAAAGTCCCCCAGACGGTTCACCAGCCACCAATATACACCTACCCCAGTAGCCCAGTTCTGGAGTCCCTACTCCCCACCCCCACTTCTCATGTTTCCTGGTCTTCCAAACTGTCAGAGAGAGAGAGAGAGAGAGAGAGAGAGAGAGAGAGAGAGAGAGAGAGAGAGAGAGAGAGAGAGAGAGAGAGAGAGAGAGAGAGAGAGAGAGAGAGAGAGAGAGAGAGAGAGAGAGAGAGAGAGAGACAGAGAGAGACAGAGAGAAGAGAGAGAAGAGAGAGAGAGAGAGAGAGAGAGAGAGCAGAGAGAGACAGAGAGAGAGAGAGACGAGAGAGAGACAGAGAGAGCAGAGAGACAGAGAGACGAGAGACAGAGAGAGAGA
>NW_025755971.1:0-2500 GCF_021184085.1 Oncorhynchus gorbuscha
GGGGGGTCTCCTCTGAGTAATATGTCCCTTCACATTGTAAATATGTTTTTTGGCACTGACTTTGGCTTTAAAATTCCTAATTCTCATTGGTTTGAATGGTTTCAGCAATTTATAAATTGTATTCTTTTGAAATTAACAACATGAATTGAGGTTTTTGGAGTACTATATAGCTGGAGAACATTGAACAGAACAAGGCTGTTTTCATAAAGACATTTGGACAAAAATGCAGACATTTACATAACTTCAAATATACATTATTCTGCCGAGTAGAGAGAGACAAAGAGAAAAAGAGAGAGAGAGAGAGAGAGAGAAACAGAGAAAAGGGGAGAGAGATGAGAGAGAGAGAGAGAGAGAGAGAGAGAGAGAGAGAGAGAGAGAGAGAGAGAGAGAGAGAGAGAGAGAGATAGATAGATAGATAGATAGATAGATAGATAGATAGATAGATAGATAGATAGATAGATAGATAGATATGAGAGAGAGAGAGAGAGAGAGAGAGAGAGAGAGAGAGAGAGAGAGAGAGAGAGAGAGAGAGAGAGAGAGAGAGAGAGAGAACAGAGAAAAGGGGAGAGAGATTAGAGAGAGAGAGAGAGAGAGAGAGAGAGAGATTAAAGAGAGAGAGAGATTAGAAAGAGAGAGAGAGAGAGAGAGAGAGAGAGAGAGAGAGAGAGAGAGAGAGAGAGAGAGAGAGAGAGAGAGAGAGAAGAGGGGGGGTTGGAGTGAGAGAGAGAGAAAGAACAGAACAAGGCTTTTCAATAACGAAATTCCTTATCCTAAACCTTACCCTAACCCTAACCTTAACCTTAACCCTTAAAGCCTGAACCCTTACCCTAACCCTAACCTTAACCTGAACCCTAACCCTAACCCTAACCTTAAGCCTAACCTTAACCTGAACCCTTATCCTAAACCTGACCCTAACCCTAACCTTAACCTGAACCCTTACCCTTATCCTAAACTCACCCAAAACCTACCTGAACCTTACCCTATCCCAACCTTAACCCTTACCCTTACCCTAAACCTTACCCCTAACCCTAACCCTAACCTTAACCTTAACCTGAACCCTTATCCTAACTCTAACCCTAACCTTAACCTGAACCCCTTATCCTAACTCTAACCCTAACCTAACCTGAACCCTTATCCTTATCTTAAACGTTTACCTTAACCCCCATCCAGCAGTTGTTTATGAGCAGATTTGTTGATAGTGTGACCATCTGTAGACCATCTGTAGAGTATCTGTAAAACCATCTGTAGACCATCTCCATGTGACCATCTGTAGACCATCTGTAGACCATCTGTAGACCATCTCCATGTGGACCATCTGTAGACCATCTGTAGACCATCTCCATGTGGACCATCTGTAGACCATCTGTAGACCATCTCCACATGGAACATCTGTAGACCATCTCCATGTGGACCATCTGTAGACCATCTGTAGACCATCTGTGGACCATCTGTAGACCATCTGTAGACCATCTCCATGTGGACCATCTGTAGACCATCTGTAGACCATCTGTAGACCATCTCCATGTGGACCATCTGTAGACCATCTGTAGACCATCTGTAGACCATCTGTAGACCATCTCCACGTGGACCATCTGTAGACCATCTCCACGTGGACCATCTGTAGACCATCTCCACGTGGACCATCTGTAGACCATCTGTAGACCATCTCCATGTGGACCATCTGTAGACCATCTGTAGACCATCTCCATGTGGACCATCTGTAGACCATCTCCATGTGGACCATCTGTAGACCATCTCCACGTGGACCATCTGTAGACCATCTGTAGACCATCTGTATACCATCTCCATGTGGACCATCTGTAGACCATCTCCATGTGGACCATCTGTAGACCATCTGTAGACCATCTCCATGTGGACCATCTGTAGACCATCTCCACGTGGACCATCTGTAGACCATCTGTAGACCATCTGTAGACCATCTCCATGTGGACCATCTGTAGACCATCTCCATGTGGACCATCTGTAGACCATCTGTAGACCATCTGTAGACCATCTGTAGACCATCTCCATGTGGACCATCTGTAGACCATCTGTAGACCATCTGTAGACCATCTGTAGACCATCTCCATGTGGACCATCTGTAGACCATCTGTAGACCATCTGTAGACCATCTGTAGACCATCTCCATGTGGACCATCTGTAGACCATCTGTAGACCATCTGTAGACCATCTCCATGTGGACCATCTGTAGACCATCTGTAGACCATCTGTAGACCATCTCCATGTGGACCATCTGTATACCATCTGTAGACCATCTCCATGTGGACCATCTGTAGACCATCTCCACGTGGACCATCTGTACTATCCAAAATAAAGTGCGACCATGATTTCATTATTTTACATGACTTCAATTATACATTATTCTGCCATCCATGTAAAACATCCTAATTAGCACCAAGTAGTGGATAGAGACAAAGAGAAAGAGTGGAAAAAGGAAGAGAGAGAGATGAGAGAGAGATTCGAGAGAGAGATTAAAGAG
>NW_025755972.1:0-7112 GCF_021184085.1 Oncorhynchus gorbuscha
CTGATATTTGCCAACTTAGGCATGCCATGCAAACAAAAATCCCGAGCCTTCATAATCATGCATGTTCCTAGGCTGTCATTGTAAATATGAATTTGTTCTTAACTGAGTTGCCTAGTTAAATAAAGGTAAAATACATAAAAATAAAAAAAGCATCATGGACTAAATTATGATAGAGCATTGTAGATATGAATTCTGCAAAGTTAGTGTGGAAAAGGTGAACAAATGATTGCTATCTAGAAATAAATATCTATAAATAACAAACCACCTGGAAGCGACAACCTAGATTGCAAAATACTGAAGATGTGGCAAATAGGAGTCACAATCTAAGCCTGGAATATAGTGTGCCCTCAGGCCTGGAAGGAGGCGAAGGTCATTCCGCTGCCCAAGTTTAGCAAAGCACATTTGTAATGGTTGAAACAGCCGACCAATCAGCCTGTTAGCAAACATTTTTGAAAAAATGGTGTTCAACCAAGTACAATGTCATGTTACAGAAAACAAACTTAAAAACAGACTTTCAGCATGCTCATAGGGAAGGGCAATCAACATCCTCAGCACAAATGACTGATGATTGGCTGAAAGAAAGTGATAAGATTGTGTGAGTGTTTTGTTAGACTTCAGTGCCGCCTTGGACAGTTGCCTATCCAATAGAACAGATGGTTTTCTTTAACGGAAGCTTCTCTAAATGCAAATTTGTTTGTGTTTTGTGGTGTACCGCAGGGCAGCAGGCTTGGACCATTTTGTTTTTTGTTTCTACAAATGATCTTCCACTGACCTTGAATAAAGCCTGTGTTCATGAATGCTGACGACTCAACAGTACACGTTGGCTGCAACAGTAAAATAAATAACTGACACCCATTAATATAGATAAGTCAGATTCTGAATGGGTAACTAGAAATAGGCTGGTGCTAAATATCTCAAACTAAAATCATAATTTTTGGGATCATAATCACTTGCTCAACACCTAAACCTCATCTGGATCTATTATTGAACCGTGTGGCTATTGAGCATGTTGAAGAGCCTAAACTGCTAGATAGCAAGCTAAAATATGACTGTTTTTCTCCTCAATCTACAAACCTATCCCCAACCAAGCTGCACAGCGCCATCTAACCCGGACGACGCTAGGCCAAAGCAAAACATTTTTTTTTTTAAATGCTTGCAAATGTATACAAAAATAATCAACTGAAATATCACATTTAAGGCCATTAAGTTAGTACTTTTTTGTTGTTGAATTTTACCCCTTTTTCTCCCCAATTTCGTGGTATCCAATTGTTTTTAGTTTTTAGTAGCGATCTTGTCTCATCGGGCTCGGGAGAGACAAAGGTTGAAAGTCATGCATCCTCCGATACACAACCCAACCAAGCTGCACAGCGCCATCCAACCCGGAAGCCAGCCGCACCAATGTGTCGGAGGAAACACCGTGCACCTGGCAACCTTTGTTAGCGCGCACTGCGCCCGGCCCGCCACAGGAGGCGCTGGGGACACAAGGATTTCCCTACCGGCCAAACCCTCCCTAACCTGGACGACGCTGGGCCAATTTTGCGTCGCCCCACGGACCTCCCGGTCGTGGCCAGTTACGACAGAGCCTGGGCGCGAACCCAAGGTCTCTAAAAATACTTATGTAAATAATAGGTTTCCAAAAACCTGTTTTTTGTTTTGTCATTATGGGGTATTGTGATGTCATTATGGGGTATTGTGATGTCATTATGGCGTATTGTGATGTCATTATGGGGTATTGTGATGTCATTATGGGGTATTGTGTGTAGATTGAGGCTTTAAAAAAAATGTAAATAGATTTAAGAATAAGGCTGTAATGTAACAAAATGTGGAGAAGGGGAAGGGGTTTGAATACTTCCCGAATGCTCTGTATTTTTCACTGCCTGATGTTATGTCTCTCTCTGTTCCAGTGGCAATATGAGCACTTTGACCATCACGTCATTCGTAGTGACAGCTGTCATCTTCACCATCAGTTTAATCTGTTGCTGTGTGTGTCCCTGCTGTTGCCTGTACAAAATGTGCCGGAAGTCCAGACGTAAGTCTCCTTGCACCGTCACAACATGAATACTGTCATGTTAACTCCAAGACTGATTTACATGTAAAAAAATAGTATATGCTTTACTTGTTTTTCTCCAGTGTGTGTGTCAATTCCACGCCTCCTGTAGCGTCTGGGGGTCAGTTCAGACTGTAGTATCTGTGTGTGTCCTTTCCACGCCTCCTGTAGTAGTCTGGGGGTCAGTTCTGACTGTAGTATCTGGGGGTCAGTTCTGACTGTAGTATCTGTGTGTAGTCTGGGGGTCAGTTCTGACTGTAGTATCTGTGTGTAGTCTGGGGGTCAGTTCTGACTGTAGCATCTGTGTGTAGTCTGGGGTCAGTTCTGACTGTAGTATCTGTGTGTAGTCTGGGGGTCAGTTCTGACTGTAGTATCTGTGTGTAGTCTGGGGGTCAGTTCTGACTGTAGTATCTGTGTGTAGTCTGGGGGTCAGTTCTGACTGTAGTATCTGTGTGTAGTCTGGGGGTCAGTTCTGACTGTAGCATCTGTGTGTAGTCTGGGGGTCAGTTCAGACTGTAGCATCTGTGTGTAGTCTGGGGGTCAGTTCAGACTGTAGTATCTGTGTGTGTCCTTTCCACGCCTCCTGTAGTAGTCTGGGGGTCAGTTCTGACTGTAGCATCTGTGTGTAGTCTGGGGGTCAGTTCTGACTGTAGTATCTGTGTGTAGTCTGGGGGTCAGTTCAGACTGTAGCATCTGTGTGTAGTCTGGGGGTCAGTTCTGACTGTAGCATCTGTGTGTAGTCTGGGGGTCAGTTCTGACTGTAGTATCTGTGTGTAGTCTGGGGGTCAGTTCAGACTGTAGCATCTGTGTGTAGTCTGGGGGTCAGTTCTGACTGTAGTATCTGTGTGTAGTCTGGGGGTCAGTTCAGACTGTAGTGTCTGGGGGTCAGTTCAGACTGTAGTGTCTGTGTGTAGTCTGGGGTCAGTTCAGACTGTAGTGTCTGTGTGTAGTCTGGGGGTCAGTTCAGACTGTAGTGTCTGTGTGTAGTCTGGGGGTCAGTTCAGACTGTAGTGTCTGTGTGTAGTCTGGGGGTCAGTTCAGACTGTAGTGTCTGTGTGTAGTCTGGGGGTCAGTTCAGACTGTAGTGTCTGTGTAGTCTGGGGGTCAGTTCAGACTGTAGTGTCTGTGTAGTCTGGGGGTCAGTTCAGACTGTAGTGTCTGTGTGTAGTCTGGGGGTCAGTTCAGACTGTAGTGTCTGTGTGTAGTCTGGGGGTCAGTTCAGACTGTAGTATCTGTGTGTAGTCTGGGGGTCAGTTCAGACTGTAGTCTGGGGGTCAGTTCAGACTGTAGTCTGGGGGTCAGTTCAGACTGTAGTCTGGGGGTCAGTTCAGACTGTAGTCTGGGGGTCAGTTCAGACTGTAGTCTGGGGGTCAGTTCAGACTGTAGTCTGGGGGTCAGTTCAGACTGTAGTCTGGGGGTCAGTTCAGACTGTAGTCTGGGGGTCAGTTCAGACTGTAGTATCTGGGGGTCAGTTCTGACTGTAGTATCTGTGTGTAGTCTGGGGGTCAGTTCAGACTGTAGTATCTGTGTGTAGTCTGGGGGTCAGTTCAGACTGTAGTCTGGGGGTCAGTTCAGACTGTAGTCTGGGGGTCAGTTCTGACTGTAGTATCTGTGTGTAGTCTGGGGGTCAGTTCTGACTGTAGCATCTGTGTGTAGTCTGGGGGTCAGTTCAGACTGTAGCATCTGTGTGTAGTCTGGGGGTCAGTTCAGACTGTAGTCTGGGGGTCAGTTCAGACTGTAGTCTGGGGGTCAGTTCAGACTGTAGTCTGGGGGTCAGTTCAGACTGTAGTCTGGGGGTCAGTTCTGACTGTAGCATCTGTGTGTAGTCTGGGGGTCAGTTCAGACTGTGGTATCTGTGTGTAGTCTGGGGGTCAGTTCAGACTGTAGTATCTGGGGGTCAGTTCTGACTGTAGTATCTGGGGGTCAGTTCTGACTGTAGTATCTGTGTGTAGTCTGGGGGTCAGTTCAGACTGTAGTCTGGGGGTCAGTTCAGACTGTAGCTGGGGGCCGTGTCTGTGACTGTAGTCTGGGGGTCAGTTCAGACTGTAGCATCTGGGGGTCAGTTCAGACTGTAGCATCTGGGGTCAGTCTAGACTGTAGTCTGGGGTCAGTTCAGACTGTAGTGTCTGGGGTCAGTTCAGACTGTAGTATCTGGGGGCTGTCTCTGACTGTAGTATCTCTGACCCTGTGTTATAAGCACTGTGTGACTATATAAGCACATCTGCTGATGTGAAAAGGGCTTCAATTAGATGTGATGATACAGGAAGTGGTTTGACCACTCCCACTTTGATCCCCTGCCAGTAGGCTGTGTCCCAAATGTCAACCTATTCCTTTTGTAGTGCACTGCCCCTGAGTCAGAACTAGTGCACTACCCTGATCAGAACTAGGCACTACCTGATCAGAACTAGGGCACTACCTGATCCAGAACTAGGCACTACCCTGATCAGAACTAGGGCACTACCTGATCAGAACCAGGCACTACCTGATCAGAAACCAGTCACCCCACTGCCGATCAGAACCCACGGGGCACTGCCTGGTCAAACTAGGCACTACCTGATTAGAACTAGGCACTACTGGGGGCTACCTGATCAGAACCAGGGCACCACCCTGATCAGAACCAGGGCACTACCTCGATCAGAACTAGGGCACTACCCTGATCAGAACCAGGCACTACCTGATCAGAACCAGGGCACTACCCTGGATCAGAACTAGGGCACTACCCTGATTAGAACTAGGCACTACCCTGAACAGAACTAGGGCACTACCTTGAACAAAACTAGGTGCACTACTCCCGATCAAAACCAGGGCACTACCCTGATCAAAACTAGGGCACTACCCTGATCAGAACTAGGGCACTACCCTGATCAGAACTAGGGCACTACCCTGATCAGAACTAGGGCACTACCCTGATCAGAACTAGGGCACTACCCTGATCAGAACTAGGGCACTACCCTGATCAGAACTAGGGCACTACCCTGATCAGAACTAGGGCACTACCCTGATCAGAACTAGGGCACTATATAGGGAATAGTGACATTTGGGACGCACAGGCCCAGCTGAGCTCTCCATGGAGTGGGTTGGGACATAAGGGTTGATTTTTCAAACAACACCCAATTGTGTAAACCACTTCCTCCTTACAAATGGAACAGAAATCCACTGTCAGTAACCAAACCTGGAACAAAACAGCTCTTCCTCATTTTTGAGTTCTGGAAAAAAACTCTGTTTTCTCAACAATGCAAAAACACAGATTTCTACACTTCCTAAACATTTCTGATTCATCCAACCGAATGATTCAACAAGACATCACCAGACTGTTTTCATTTAACCTTTTATTTTGAAATGAAACACAAAGATTGGCGTAGGTACATTTGGAAACTGGCAGCATTGAGTAACAGGGTAATGGTACCAGGTTGGTTGGTAACATATATTTTTTAAATCAATGAAACCCGCTCTATAAATGTGTGTAAGCCTGTGGCATTATGGAACAGACATCCTTCTGAAAACGGATGCTGTGCTGACGAGTTTCTCACCTCTCTTTGTGATCGTCAGGCTGTGTTGCTGCTGCCTACGTATTGCCCCTGTGTACACACACACACACACACACTCTCTCTACTGCTAGCTCCTGTCACTTGAGTATGACATGTATCTGTCAGACCTCTGCTTCCACCTACACTCTACGGTTAACACTGAGGTGTTCCAAACACACTGGGACTCGTCCGCCTCCACCAGTGAACCATAAATAAAGGAGACGTGAACTGTCTTGAGGGCGAAGGTCTGGATTTAAACTAACGTCTCTAATAGCCTGCTTGGCTGACACGTATTCCTAAAAGTTTTGTTCTAATGATTTCCCTTTTACCATCAACTACCCTGAGATCAACCCAGGTGTTCCTTTTACAGGGTACCCTATACAAGCCCAACCCTACAGGGTACCCTATACAAGCCCAGCCCTACAGGGTACCCTATACAAGCACGGCCCTACAGGGTACCCTATACAAGCCCGGCCCTACAGGGTACCCTATACAAGCCCGGCCCTACAGGGTACCCTATACAAGCCCGGCCCTACAGGGTACCCTATACAAGCCCGGCCCTACAGGGTACCCTATACAAGCCCAGCCCTACAGGGTGCCCTATACAAGCCCAGCCCTACAGGGTACCCTATACAAGCCCTACAGGGTACCCTATACACTCCCAGCCCTACAGGGTACCCTATACACTCCCAGCCCTACAGGGTACCCTATACGAGCCCGGCCCTGCAGGGTACCCTGTACGAGCCCGGCCCTGCAGGGTACCCTGTACGAGCCCGGCCCTACATGCATGTATGTGATGTGTATGTGCTGTGGTGTATGATTGTAATGTCTGTCAGAATAGGGAACCGCGTGAGGTTTACTCATTGATAGGAATGTCTGTCAGAATAGGGAACCGCGTGAGGTTTACTCATTGCATTTCTATGTACCCCCCCCCCGGTGTATCTCTCCTCCCCAGCGGTGATAGCTACGACCGCCCACTAACAACGGTGGTGAATACTCACTACCCCCAGCAGCTCCGTCCAGCCCTACCAGGGCGCCCCAGTACCCTGCCTACCAGACCGTACCGGTCCAGCCTGGGTATGGGGTTCAGCCTCAACCCGGCTATGGAGGTGGCCAGCCCATACCCACAGCACCAGGCTACCAGGACAGCCGTTCCAGCCAGGACCACCCCTCCTTACCAAGAGACTGGTAAGTGTCAGTCTGTCGTCAGGATCGTGTTTAGTGGGGCACGCTCGAAGCAAAACGTTTTACAACAGAAAATGGCACGTTATGACCATGATAGTATTAGATGTATTACTTAGTTGTGTGGTATTACTTAGTTGTGTGGTATTACTTAGTTGTGTGGTATTACTTAGTTGTGTGGTATTACTTAGTTGTGTGGTATTACTTAGTTGTGTGGTATTACTTAGTTGTGTGGCTATTACTTAGTTGTGTGGTATTACTTAGTCGTGTGGTATTACTTAGTTGTGTGGTATTACTTAGTTGTGTGGTATTACTTAGTCGTGTGGTATTACTTAGTTGTGTGGTATTACTTAGTT
>NW_025755973.1:0-7111 GCF_021184085.1 Oncorhynchus gorbuscha
ACAGTACAGACAGTCTATCACTCTGTCATACAGTACAGACAGTCTATCACTCTGTCATACAGTACAGACAGTCTATCACTCTGTCATACAGTACAGACAGTCTATCACTCTGTCATACAGTACAGACTGTCTATCACTCTGTCATACAGTACAGACAGTCTATCACTCTGTCATACAATACAGACTGTGAACTGTCTATCACTCTGTCATACAGTACAGACTGTCTATCACTCTGTCATACAGTACAGACTGTGAACTGTCTATCACTCTGTCATACAGTACAGACAGTCTATCACTCTGTCATACAGTACAGACTGTCTATCACTCTGTCATACAGTACAGACAGTCTATCACTCTGTCATACAATACAGACTGTGAACTGTCTATCACTCTGTCATACAGTACAGACTGTCTATCACTCTGTCATACAGTACAGACTGTGAACTGTCTATCACTCTGTCATACAGTACAGACAGTCTATCACTCTGTCATACAGTACAGACAGTCTATCACTCTGTCATACAGTACAGACAGTCTATCACTCTGTCATACAGTACAGACAGTCTATCACTCTGTCATACAGTACAGACAGTCTATCACTCTGTCATACAGTACAGACAGTCTATCACTCTGCCATACAGTACAGACAGTCTATCACTCTGTCATACAGTACAGACAGTCTATCACTCTGTCATACAGTACAGACAGTCTATCACTCTGTCATACAGTACAGACAGTCTATCACTCTGTCATACAGTACAGACAGTCTATCACTCTGTCATACAGTACAGACAGTCTATCACTCTGTCATACAGTACAGACTGTCTCATCACTCTGTCATACAGTACAGACAGTCTATCACTCTGTCATACAGTACAGACAGTCTATCACTCTGTCATACAGTACAGACAGTCTATCACTCTGTCATACAGTACAGACAGTCTATCACTCTGTCATACAGTACAGACAGTCTATCACTCTGTCATACAGTACAGACTGTCTATCACTCTGTCATACAGTACAGACAGTCTATCACTCTGTCATACAGTACAGACAGTCTATCACTCTGTCATACAGTACAGACAGTCTATCACTCTGTCATACAGTACAGACAGTCTATCACTCTGTCATACAGTACAGACAGTCTATCACTCTGTCATACAGTACAGACAGTCTATCACTCTGTCATACAGTACAGACTGTCTATCACTCTGTCATACAGTACAGACAGTCTATCACTCTGTCATACAGTACAGACAGTCTATCACTCTGTCATACAGTACAGACAGTCTATCACTCTGTCATACAGTACAGACAGTCTATCACTCTGTCATACAGTACAGACAGTCTATCACTCTGTCATACAGTACAGACAGTCTATCACTCTGTCATACAGTACAGACAGTCTATCACTCTGTCATACAGTACAGACAGTCTATCACTCTGTCATACAGTACAGACAGTCTATCACTCTGTCATACAGTACAGACAGTCTATCACTCTGTCATACAGTACAGACAGTCTATCACTCTGTCATACAGTACAGACAGTCTATCACTCTGTCATACAGTACAGACTGTCTATCACTCTGTCATACAGTACAGACAGTCTATCACTCTGTCATACAGTACAGACTGTCTATCACTCTGTCATACAGCAGACAGTCTATCACTCTGTCATACAGTACAGACAGTCTATCACTCTGTCATACAGTACAGACTGTCTATCACTCTGTCATACAGTACAGACAGTCTATCACTCTGGTCATACAGTACAGACAGTCTATCACTCTGTCATACAGTACAGACAGCTCCATCACTCTGTCATACAGTACAGACAGTCTATCACTCTGTCATACAGCAGACAGTCCATCACCTGTCATACAGTACAGACAGTCTATCACTCTGTCATACAGTACAGACAGATCAGTCATACAGTACAGACTGTCACTCTGTCATACAGTACAGACAGTCTATCACTCTGTCATACAGTACAGACAGTCTATCACTCTGTCATACAGTACATGTAGTCTATCACTCTGTCATACAGTACAGACAGTCATCACTCTGTCATACAGTACAGACAGTCTATCACTCTGTCATACAGTACAGACAGTCTATCACTCTGTCATACAGTACAGACAGTCTATCACTCTGTCATACAGTACAGACAGTCTATCAGTCACAGACAGTCTATCACTCTGTCATACAGTACAGACAGTCTATCACTCTGTCATACAGTACAGACAGTCTATCACTCTGTCATACAGTACAGACAGTCTATCACTCTGTCATACAGTACAGACAGTCTATAGTCATACAGTACAGACTGTCACCTGTCATACAGCACAGTCTATCACTGTCATACAGTACAGACAGTCTATCACTCTGTCATATGCCAGTACAGACTGTGAAGTCTATCACTCTGTCTACAGTACAGATCATCACTCTGTCATACAGTACAGACTTAAATGTTTTGTTGTTCTACACTACCTGGCTAAAATGCTTGATTGTTAGCATAACTTCCTCTCCTGTGTTGCAACGTTAGCTAGTTAACATTAGCCTTCTACATCTATTGCACATCGAACTTCCATCCCTCTCAGTCCAGGGGCACAATGTATGAATTTATGGTTGGATCAGACTCGCCATTATATAATCATTGGCCAATACGGAGAATCAAGTCAAATCACACGTGCAAAATCGCTATCTCCATCCATAGCTAATTTAGGAAAGGGACCATTTTAGCTCGCTTAGCCACTCAGAGGACAACAGCAACACAACAACAGGCAACAATTCAAGTTGTTTCTGTCAATTAGGTATTTCTCTTGATGTGATGAGATAGGCGTGAAGACAAATCCAAATGGGCTACACTTGACACTCAGTTTAGCTAAACACTGATTGGCTATTATTTTCGACTATTTTTTAATCAAGGGAGGCCAAGTGCATTCAATGGGCATTATGTATTACGTTACAGGTGGCAACAGTGTCATACTCTTTTTGACCAGACAGCATCAGATAGATGGCCTACACATACATGGACAGAGGGGGCGCTGTTTTGCTCACTAGGATGCTGTATCCGGGGAGAAACATTCAGCCTCTTGCAAAGTGAAGGAAAATGATAAACACAGAGGGATGAAAGATAACTTATTTATTTGTATTTGTATTTTTGAGGGACGCCTGGCTTCCCTTGGTATCCATGGATACACGACACTGGGCACACTCGCTATATAACGTAATATTTTTTGGTGAGAAACCCTTTAAACTTTTTATTCGATACATAGGAATTTAACAGCATAAGTTATTTTAATGTGCACTATGTCATCACGCACAGCCTTTTATCCACATGTCAATTTAATGGAAAATGCGCATATTGTTTTTATGCAGATTTTTCGAATATTCGCATTGAAAATCTGTCGCTAATTAGATGGAAACCGAGCTTGTTATGCGGGTGAATGAGGACCCAAAAGCGACTTTACGGAAACAGAGTCTTTTAATCCAGTACAAAATACAATCAACAAAAGTCAATTTCACTGTAAGGACGTGAACCGACTGGAGACTTGATCTTGAACTGCAGGTTGCCTCGGGAAGGCACTTGAACCTAGCAGACTCAGACACCTGCTCACCACGCAGCATCTGAGGGAAACACGACACGACAGGGCGATACACAGACACAGCACGGTGAACAATAGACAAGGATCCGACAGGACAGGAACGGAAAACAAGGAGAGAAATAGGGACTCTAATCAGGGAAAAGGATCGGGAACAGGTGTGGGAAGACTAAATGATTGATTAGGGGAATAGGAACAGCTGGGAGCAGGAACGGAACGATAGAGAGAGGAGAGAGAGGGAGGGGGAGAGAGAGGGATAGAAAAAGGGAACGAACCTAATAAGACCAGCAGGGGGAAACGAACAGAAGGGAAAGCATAATGACAAGACAATATATGACAAAACATGACAGTACCCCCCCACTCACCGAGCGCCTCCTGGCGCTCTCGAGGAGGAACACTGGCGGCAACGGAGGAAATCATAGATCACAAACGGTCCAGCACGTCCCGAGAAAGAACCCAACTCCTCTCCTCAGGACCGTAACGGAAAACGATAAAAAGGGAAACTAGGGTACTACTCTAAAAAAAAAATATGAGACACGGGTAGAGAACTGAAAGCTTAAGAGCAAACAGAACCAAACAGGCCAGGAGAGTAACAACTAGGGACAGACTGAGACACAGCAAGGGCAGGAACAAGAACAGGAGAGATGCGATGGCAGGGAACAGACTGAGACCCAGCAAGACCAGGAGCAGAAGCAGAAAAAAAATTACCAGACTTCTGCGCGCAGTCCGAACACGCAGCCACGAAACGGCGCGTGTCACGCTCCTGAGTAGGCCACCAAAACCGCTGGCGAATAGAAGCAAGCGTACCCCGAACGCCGGGATGGCCAGCTAACTTGGCAGAGTGAGCCCACTGAAGAACAGCCAGACGAGTAGAAACAGGAACGAAAAGAAGGTTACTAGGGCAAGCGCGCGGCGACGCAGTGTGCGTGAGTGCTTGCTTAACCTGTCTCTCAATTCCCCAGACAGTCAACCCGACAACACGCCTAACAGGAAGGATCCCCTCGGGATCGGTAGAAGCCACAGAAGAACTAAAGAGACGGGATAAAGCATGAGGCTTGGTGTTCTTAGTACCCGGGCAATAAGAAATAACGAACTCGAAACGAGCGAAAAACAACGCCCAACGAGCATGACGCGCATTCAGTCGTTTGGCAGAACGGATGTACTCAAGGTTCTCTTGGTCAGTCCAAACGACAAAAGGAACGGTCGCCCTCCAACCACTGTCGCCATTTGCCTAGGGCTAAACGGATGGCGAGCAGTTCGCGGTTAGCCACATCATAGTTACGTTCCGACGGTGACAGGCGATGAGAAAAATACGCACAAGGGTGGACCCCATCGTCAGTATCGGAGCGCTGGGACAGAATGGCTCCCACGCCCACCCCCGACGCGTCAACCTCAACAATAAACGGTTTAGTGACGTCAGGTGCAACAAGGATAGGAGCGGATGCAAAACGCTTCTTGAAGAGAACAGGACAACAATCATACGACCGGTGAGGAGGAAGGGAGTTGGTTCTGGACCGACTGAAGACCGTGCGCAGACCATGATACTCCTCCGGCACTCCTGTCAAATCACCAGGTTCCTCCTGAGAAGAGGGGACAGAACAAACAGGAGAAATAGCAGACATTAAACACTTCACATGACAAGAAACGTTCCAGGAAAGGATAGAATTACTAGACCAATCAAAAGAAGGATTATGACACACTAGCCAGGGATGACCCAAAACAACAGGTGTAAAAGGTGAACAAAAAATCAAAAAGAAATGGTCTCACTATGGTTACCAGATACAGTGAGGGTTAAAGGTAGTGTTTCACATAATATACTGGGGAGAGGACTACCATCCAAGGCAAACATGACCGTGGCTCCCTAACTGTCTGAGAGGAATGTCATGTTCCCGCGCCCAGGCTTCGTCCATAAAACAGCCCTCTGCCCCAGAGTCTATTAATGCACTGCAGGAAGTTGCCGATCCGGTCCAGCGTAGATGGACCGGTAAAGTAGTACATGTACTTGACGGAGAGGACCGTCTAGTAGCGCTTATCAGTCGCCCTCCGCTTACTGATGAGCTCTGGCCTTTAACTGGACATGAAATGACAAAATGACCAGCGGAACCGCAATAGAGACAGAGGCGGTTGGTGATTCTCCGTTCCCTCTCCTTAGTCGAGATGCGAATACCCCCAGCTGCATGGGCTCAACACCTGAGTCAGTGGGGAAAGACGGTAGTGTCGGAGAGAGGGGAGACACAGTTAACGCGAGCTCTCTTCTATGAGCTCGGTGACGAAGATCTACCCGTCGTTCAATGCGAATAGCGAGTTCAATCAAAGAATCCACGCTGGATGGAACCTCCCGAGAGAGAATCTCATCCTTAACCTTAGCGTGGAGTCCCTCCAGAAAACGAGCGAGCAACGCCTGCTCGTTCCAGTTACTGGAGGCAGCAAGAGTGCGAAACTCTATAGAGTAATCCGTTATGGATCGATTACCTTGACATAGGGAAGACAGGGACCAGGAAGCTTCTTTCCCAAAAACTGAGCGATCAAAAACTCTTATCATCTCCTCTTTAAAGTTCAGATAATTGTTAGTACACTCAGCGCTTGCCTCCCAGATAGCTGTGCCCCACTGCCGAGCCCGACCAGTAAGGAGTGATATGACGTAGGCAATCCGAGCTCTCTCTCTTGAGTATGTGTTGGGTTGGAGAGAGAACACTATATCACACTGGGTGAGAAAGGAGCGGCACTCAGTGGGCTGCCCAGAATAACATGGTGGGTTATTAACCCTAGGTTCCGGAGGCTCGGAAGACCCGGAAGTAGCTGGTGGCACGAGACGAAGACTCTGATACTGTCCTGAGAGGTCGGAGACCTGAGCGGCCAGGGTCTCAACGGCAAGCCGAGCAGCAGACAATTCCTGCTCGTGTCTGCCGAGCATCGCTCCCTGGAGCTCGAGAGTAGAGTAGAGAGAATCCATAGTCGCTGGGTCCATTCTTGGTCGGATCCTTCTGTTATGCAGGTGAATGAGGACCCAAAAGCGACTTGGCGAAAACAGAGTCTTTAATCCAGTAAAGTAAAAATACAATCAAATAAAACAATTTCCACTCGTAATGACGAGAACCGACTGGAGACTTGATCTTGAACTGCAGGTTGCCTCGGGAAGGCACTTGAACGTAGCAGACTCAGACACCTGCTCACCACGCAGCATCTGAGGGAAACACGACACGACAGGGCGATACATAGACACAGCACGGTGAACAATAGACAAGGATCCGACAGGACAGGAACGGAAAACAAGGAGAGAAATAGGGACTCTAATCAGGGAAAAGGATCGGGAACAGGTGTGGGAAGACTAAATGATGATTAGGGGAATAGGAACAGCTGGGAGCAGGAACGGAACGATAGAGAGAGGAGAGAGAGGGAGGGGAGAGAGAGGGATAGAAAAGGGAACGAACCTAATAAGACCAGCAGGGGAAACGAACAGAAGGGAAAGCATAATGACAAGACAATATATGACAAAACATGACA
>NW_025755974.1:0-7111 GCF_021184085.1 Oncorhynchus gorbuscha
CTCCTTCCAGACAGAGCATAGACCTACCAGCCTCCTTCCAGACAGAGCATAGACCTACAGCCTCCTTCCAGACAGAGCATAGACCTACAGCCTCCTTCCAGAGCAGAGCATAGACCTACAGCCTCCTTCCAGACAGAGCATAGACCTACAGCCTCCTTCCAGACAGAGCATAGACCTACAGCCTCCTTCCAGACAGAGCATAGACCTACAGCCTCCTTCCAGACAGAGCATAGACCTACAGCCTCCTTCCAGACAGAGCATAGACCTACAGCCTCCTTCCAGACAGAGCATAGACCTACAGCCTCCTTCCAGACAGAGCATAGACCTACAGCCTCCTTCCAGACAGAGCATAGACCTACAGCCTCCTTCCAGACAGAGCATAGACCTACAGCCTCCTTCCAGACAGAGCATAGACCTACAGCCTCCTTCCAGACAGAGCATAGACCTACAGCCTCCTTCCAGACAGAGCATAGACCTACAGCCTCCTTCCAGACAGAGCATAGACCTACAGCCTCCTTCCAGACAGAGCATACGCCTCCTCACAGCAGACTACAGCCTCCTTCCAGACAGAGCATAGACCTACAGCCTCCTTCCAGACAGAGCATAGACCTACAGCCTCCTTCCAGACAGAGCATAGACCTACAGCCTCCTTCCAGACAGAGCATAGACCTACAGCCTCCTTCCAGACAGAGCATAGACCTACAGCCTCCTTCCAGACAGAGCATAGACCTACAGCCTCCTTCCTGACAGAGCATAGACCTACAGCCTCCTTCCAGACAGAGCATAGACCTACAGCCTCCTTCCAGACAGAGCATAGACCTACAGCCTCCTTCCAGACAGAGCATAGACCTACAGCCTCCTTCCAGACAGAGCATAGACCTACAGCCTCCTTCCAGACAGAGCATAGACCTACAGTCTCCTTCAGACAACATGGACCTACAGCCTCCTTCGACAGACATAGACCTACAGCCTCCTTCCAGACAGAGCATAGACCTACAGCCTCCTTCCAGACAGAGCATAGACCTACAGCCTCCTTCCAGACAGAGCATAGACCTACAGCCTCCTTCCAGACAGAGCATAGACCTACAGCCTCCTTCCAGACAGAGCATAGACCTACAGTCATATACAGGGGGTAGCTAGATATAGACCTACAGCCTCCTTCCAGACAGAGCATAGACCTACAGCCTCCTTCCAGACAGAGCATAGACCTACAGCCTCCTTCCAGACAGAGCATAGACCTACAGCCTCCTTCCAGACAGAGCATAGACCTACAGCCTCCTTCCAGACAGAGCATAGACCTACAGCCTCCTTCCAGACAGAGCATAGACCTACAGCCTCCTTCCAGACAGAGCATAGACCTACAGCCTCCTTCCAGACAGAGCATAGACCTACAGTCATATACAGGGGGTAGCTAGATATAGACCTACAGCCTCCTTCCAGACAGAGCATAGACCTACAGTCATATACAGGGGTAGCTAGATATAGACCTACAGCCTCCTTCCAGACAGAGCATAGACCTACAGTCATATACAGGGGGTAGCTAGATATAGACCTACAGCCTCCTTCCAGACAGAGCATAGACCTACAGTCATATACAGGGGTAGCTAGATATACACCTACAGCCTCCTTCCAGACAGAGCATAGACCTACAGTCATATACAGGGGTAGCTAGATATAGACCTACAGTCATATACAGGGGGGTAGCTAGATATAGACCTACAGTCATATACAGGGGGGTAGCTAGATATAGACCTACAGCCTCCTTCCAGACAGAGCATAGACCTACAGTCATATACAGGGGGGTGGCTAGATATAGACCTACAGCCTCCTTCTAGACAGAGCATAGACCGACAGTCATATACAGGGGGTAGCTAGATATAGACCTACAGCCTCATATCCAGAACAGTAGCTAGATATAGACCTACAGTCATATACAGGGAGTAGCTAGATATACACCTACAGCCTCCTTCCAGACAGAGCATAGACCTACAGTCATATACAGGGGTAGCTAGATATAGACCTACAGTCATATACAGGGGTAGCTAGATATAGACCTACAGCCTCCTTCCAGACAGAGCATAGACCTACAGTCATATACAGGGGGTAGCTAGATATAGACCTACAGCCTCCTTCCAGACAGAGCATAGACCTACAGTCATATACAGGGGGTAGCTAGATATAGACCTACAGCCTCCTTCCAGACAGAGCATAGACCTACAGTCATATACAGGGGGTAGCTAGATATACACCTACAGCCTCCTTCCAGACAGAGCATAGACCTACAGTCATATACAGGGGGTAGCTAGATATAGACCTACAGCCTCCTTCCAGACAGAGCATAGACCTACAGTCATATACAGGGGGGTAGCTAGATATACACCTACAGCCTCCTTCCAGACAGAGCATAGACCTACAGTCATATACAGGGGGTAGCTAGATATAGACCTACAGCCTCCTTCCAGACAGAGCATAGACCTACAGTCATATACAGGGGGTAGCTAGATATACACCTACAGTCATATACAGGGGGTAGCTAGATATAGACCTACAGTCATATACACGGGGTAGCTAGATATAGACCTACAGCCTCCTTCCAGACAGAGCATAGACCTACAGTCAGATACAGGGGGTAGCTAGATATAGACCTACAGCCTCCTTCCAGACAGAGCATAGACCTACAGTCATATACAGGGGGTAGCTAGATATAGACCTACAGCCTCCTTCCAGACAGAGCATAGACCTACAGTCAGATACAGGGGGTAGCTAGATATAGACCTACAGTCATATACACGGGGTAGCTAGATATAGACCTACAGTCATATACAGGGGGGTAGCTAGATATAGACCTACAGTCATATACAGGGGGGTAGCTAGATATAGACCTACAGTCATATACAGAACAGTAACTAGATATAGACCTACAGTCATATACAGGGGGTAGCTAGATATAGACCTACAGCCTCCTTCCAGACAGAGCATAGACCTACAGTCATATACAGGGGGTAGCTAGATATAGACCTACAGTCATATACAGGGGGTAGCTAGATATAGACCTACAGCCTCCTTCCAGACAGAGCATAGACCTACAGTCATATACAGGGGGTAGCTAGATATAGACCTACAGCCTCCTTCCAGACAGAGCATAGACCTACAGTCATATACAGGGGGTAGCTAGATATACACCTACAGTCATATACAGGGGGTAGCTAGATATAGACCTACAGTCATATACACGGGGTAGCTAGATATAGACCTACAGCCTCCTTCCAGACAGAGCATAGACCTACAGTCAGATACAGGGGGTAGCTAGATATAGACCTACAGCCTCCTTCCAGACAGAGCATAGACCTACAGTCATATACAGGGGGTAGCTAGATATAGACCTACAGCCTCCTTCCAGACAGAGCATAGACCTACAGTCAGATACAGGGGGTAGCTAGATATAGACCTACAGTCATATACACGGGGTAGCTAGATATAGACCTACAGTCATATACAGGGGGTAGCTAGATATAGACCTACAGTCATATACAGGGGGTAGCTAGATATAGACCTACAGTCAGATACAGGGGGTACTAGATATAGACCTACAGTCTTATACAGAACAGTAGCTAGATATAGACCTACAGTCATATACAGGGGGTAGCTAGATATAGACCTACAGCCTCCTTCCAGACAGAGCATAGACCTACAGTCATATACAGGGGGTAGCTAGATATAGACCTACAGCCTCTTCCAGACAGAGCATAGACCAGTCATATACAGGAGTAGCTAGATATAGACCTACAGCCTCCTTCCAGACAGAGCATAGACCTACAGTCATATACAGGGGGTAGCTAGATATACACCTACAGCCTCCTTCCAGACAGAGCATAGACCTAAATAGTCATATACAGGGGGTAGCCAGGATATAAATCTACAGCCTCCTTCCAGACAGAGCATAGACCTACAGTCATATACAGGAGTAGCTAGATATAGACCTACAGCCTCCTTCCAGACAGAGCATAGACCTACAGTCATGTGCAGGGGTAGCTAGACATAGACCTACAGCCCTTCCAGACAGAGCATAGACCCACAGTCATATACAGGGGGAGCCAGATATACACCTACAGTCATATACAGGGGGGTAGCTAGATATAGACCTACAGTCATATACACGGGGTAGCTAGACATAGACCTACAGCCTCCTTCCAGACAGAGCATAGACCTACAGTCATATACAGGGGGTAGCTAGATATAGACCTACAGCCTCCTTCCAGACAGAGCATAGACCTACAGTCAGATACAGGGGGTAGCTAGATATAGACCTACAGCCTCCTTCATATACAGTCACGGGTAGCTAGATATAGACCTACAGTCATATACAGAACACGGTAGCTAGATATAGACCTACAGTCACAGGGGGTAGCTAGATATAGACCTACAGTCATATACAGGGGTAGCTAGATATAGACCTACAGTCATATACAGGGGGGTAGCTAAATATAGACCTACATTCAGATACAGGGGGTAGCTAGATATAGACCTACAGTCATATACAGGGGGTAGCTAGATATAGACCTACAGTCAGTATACAGGGGGGTAGCAGATATAGACCTACAGTCATATACAGGGGGTAACTAGATATAGACCTACAGTCATATACAGGGGGGTAGCTAGATATAGACCTACAGTCATATACAGGGGGGTAGCTAGATATAGACCTACAGTCATATACAGAACAGTAGCTAGATATAGACCTACAGTCATATACAGGGGGTAGCTAGATATAGACCTACAGTCATATACAGGGGGTAGCTAGATATAGACCTACAGTCATATACAGAACAGTAGCAGATATAGACCTACAGTCATATACAGAACAGTAACTAGATATAGACCTACAGTCATATACAGAACAGTAGCTAGATATATACCTACAGTCATATACAGGGGGTAGCTAGATATAGACCTACAGTCAGATACAGGGGGTACTAGATATAGACCTACAGTCTTTTATACAGAACAGTAGCTAGATATAGACCTACAGTCAGATACAGGGGGTACTAGATATAGACCTACAGTCTTATACAGAACAGTAGCTAGATATAGACCTACAGTCATATACAGAACAGTAGCTAGATATAGATTCACAGTCAGATACAGGGGGTAGCTAGATATAGACCTACAGTCATACACAGAACAGTAGCTAGATATAGACCTACAGTCATATACAGGGGGTAGCTAGATATAGACCTACAGTCATATACAGAACAGTAGCTAGATATAGACATTACATTACATTTAAGTCATTTAGCAGATGCTCTTATCCAGAGCCGACTTTACAAATTGGTGCATCCACCTTATGACATCCAGTGGAGCAGCCTACTTACAATAGTGCATCTAAAACTTAAGGGGGGTGAGAGGGATTTCTTATCCCTATCCTAGGTATTCCTTAAAGAGGTGGGGTTTCAGGTGTCTCCGGAAGGTGGTGATTGACTCCGCTGTCCTGGCGTCGTGAGGGAGTTTGTTCCACCATTGGGGGGCCAGGGCAGCGAACAGTTTTGACTGGGCTGAGCGGGAGCTGTACTTCCTCAGTGGTAGGGAGGCGAGCAGGCCAGAGGTGGATGAACGCAGTGCCCTTGTTTGGGTGTAGGGCCTGATCAGAGCCTGGAGGTACTGAGGTGCCGTTCCCCTCACAGCTCCGTAGGCAAGCACCATGGTCTTGTAGCGGATGCGAGCTTCAACTGGAAGCCAGTGGAGAGAACGGAGGAGCGGGGTGACGTGAGAGAACTTGGGAAGGTTGAACACCAGACGGGCTGCGGCGTTCTGGATGAGTTGAAGGGGTTTAATGGCACAGGCAGGGAGCCCAGCCAACAGCGAGTTGCAGTAATCCAGACGGGAGATGACAAGTGCCTGGATTAGGACCTGCGCCGCTTCCTGTGTGAGGCAGGGTCGTACTCTGCGGATGTTGTAGAGCATGAACCTACAGGAACGGGCCACCGCCTTGATGTTGGTTGAGAACGACAGGGTGTTGTCCAGGATCACGCCAAGGTTCTTGGCGCTCTGGGAGGAGGACACAATGGAGTTGTCAACCGTGATGGCGAGATCATGGAACGGGCAGTCCTTCCCCGGGAGGAAGAGCAGCTCCGTCTTGCCGAGGTTCAGCTTGAGGTGGTGATCCGTCATTCACACTGATATGTCTGCCAGACATGCAGAGATGCGATTCGCCACCTGGTCATCAGAAGGGGGAAAGGAGAAGATTAATTGTGTGTCGTCTGCATAGCAATGATAAGAGAGACCATGTGAGGTTATGACAGAGCCAAGTGACTTGGTGTATAGCGAGAATAGGAGAGGGCCAAGAACAGAGCCCTGGGGGACACCAGTGGTGAGAGCGCGTGGTGAGGAGACAGATTCTCGCCACGCCACCTGGTAGGAGCGACCTGTCAGGTAGGACGCAATCCAAGCGTGGGCCGCGCCGAGAGATGCCCAACTCGGAGAGGGTGGAGAGGAGGATCTGATGGTTCACAGTATCGAAGGCAGCCGATAGATCTAGAAGGATGAGAGCAGAGGAGAGAGAGTTAGCTTTAGCGGTGCGGAGCGCCTCCGTGATACAGAGGAGAGCAGTCTCAGTTGAATGACTAGTCTTGAAACCTGACTGATTTGGATCAAGAAGGTCATTCAGAGAGAGATAGCGGGAGAGCTGGCCAAGGACGGCACGTTCAAGAGTTTTGGAGAGAAAAGAAAGAAGGGATACTGGTCTGTAATTGTTGACATCGGAGGGATCGAGTGTAGGTTTTTTCAGAAGGGTGCAACTCTCGCTCTCTTGAAGACGGAAGGGACGTAGCCAGCGGTCAGGGATGAGTTGATGAGCGAGGTGAGGTAAGGGAGAAGGTCTCCGGAAATGGTCTGGAGAAGAGAGGAGGGGATAGGGTCAAGCGGGCAGGTTGTTGGGCGGCCGGCCGTCACAAGACGCGAGATTTCATCTGGAGAGAGGGGAGAAAGAGGTCAGAGCACAGGGTAGGGCAGTGTGAGCAGAACCAGCGGTGTCGTTTGACTTAGCAAACGAGGATCGGATGTCGTCGACCTTCTTTTCAAAATGGTTGACGAAGTCATCTGCAGAGAGGGAGGA
>NW_025755975.1:0-7111 GCF_021184085.1 Oncorhynchus gorbuscha
ACATTTACATTTAAGTCATTTAGCAGACGCTCTTATCCAGAGCGACTTACAAATTGGTGCATTCACCTTATGACATCCAGTGGAACAGCCACTTTACAATAGTGCATCTAAATATTTTAAGGGGGGAGGGGGTGAGAAGGATTACTTTATCCTATCCTAAGTATTCCTTAAGGGGTGGTTTCAGGTGTCTCCGGAAGGTGGTGATTGACTCCGCTGTCCTGGCGTCGTGAGGAAGTTTGTTCCACCATTGGGGAGCCAGAGCAGCGAACAGTTTTGATTTGGGCTGGTGGGAACTGTACTTCCTCAGTGGTAGGGAGACGAGCAGGCCAGAGGTGGATGAACGCAGTGCCCACTTATTTGGGTGTAGGGCCTGATCAGAGCCTGAGGTACTGAGGTGCCCGTTTCCCCTCACCAGCTCCGTAGGCCAAGCACCATGGTCTTGTAGCGGATACGAGCTTCAACTGGAAGCCAGTGGAGAGAGCGGAGGAGCGGGGAGTGACGTGAGAGAGAACTTGGGAAGGTTGAACACTAGACGGGCTGCGGCGTTCTGGATGAGTTGTAGGGGTTTAATGGCACAGGCAGAGCCCAGCCACCAGCGAGTTGCAGTAACCAGACGGGAGATGACAAGTGCCTGGATTAGGACCTGCGCCGCTTCTGGCTGTGAGGCAAGGTCGTACTCTGCGGATGTTGTAGAGCATGAACCTACAGGAACGGGCCCACCGCCTTGATGTTAGT
Source organism: Oncorhynchus gorbuscha (assembly GCF_021184085.1). Taxonomy (NCBI): domain Eukaryota; kingdom Metazoa; phylum Chordata; class Actinopteri; order Salmoniformes; family Salmonidae; genus Oncorhynchus; species Oncorhynchus gorbuscha. Next base: position 736 of record NW_025755975.1, read on the forward strand.
TGAGAACGACAGGGTGTTGTCCAGGATCACGCCAAGGTTCTTAGCACTCTGGGAGGAGGACACAATGGAGTTGTCAACCGTGATGGCGAGATCATGGAACGGGCAGTCCTTCCCGGGAGGAAGAGCAGCTCCCGTCTTGCCGAAGTTCAGCTTGAGATGGTGATCCGTCATCCACACTGATATGTCTGCTAGACATGCAGAGATGCGGTCGCCACCTGGTCATCAGAAGGGGAAAGGAGAAGATTAATTGTGTGTCGTCTGCATAGCGTATGATAGGAGAGACCATGTGAGGTTATGACAGAGCCAAGTGACTTGGTGTATAGCGAGAATAGGAGAGGGCCTAGAACAGAGCCCTGGGGACACCAGTGGTGAGGCGCGTGGTGAGGAGACAGATTCTCGCCACGCCACCTGGTAGAGCGACCTGTCAGGTAGGACGCAATCAAGCGTGGGCCGCGCCAGAGATGCCCAACTCGGAGAGAGGGTGGAGAGGGAGGATCTGATGGTTCACAGTATCGAAGGCAGCCGATAGGTCTAGAAGGATGAGAGCAGAGGAGAGAGAGTTAGCTTTAGCGGTGCGGAGCGCCTCTGTGATACAGAAGAGCAGTCTCAGTTGAATGACTAGTCTTGAAACCTGACTGATTTGGATCAAGAAGGTCATTCTGAGAGATTAGCGAGAGCTGACCAGGACGGCACGTTCAAGAGTTTTGGAGAGAAAAGAAAGAAGGGATACTGGTCTGTAGTTGTTAACATCAGGAGAGGGATCGAGTGTAGGTTTTTCAGAAGGGGTGCAACTCTCGCTCTCTTGAAGACGAGGAAGGGATGTAGCCAGCGCGGTCAGGGATAAGTTGATGAGCGAGGTGAGGTAGGGGAGAAGGTCTCGAGGAAATGGTCTGGAGAAGAGAGGAGGGGATAGGGTCGAGCTGTCATGTTTGTCATTTATTGTCATGTCTTGTCCCTGTGCTCCCCATGCTATTCGTTTCCCTCTGCTGGTCTTGTTTGGTTCTATCCCTCTCTCTCCCCCTCCTCTTCTCACTCTCTCGCTCTCTCTTCTCCTGTCGTTCCGTTCCTGCTCCCAGCTGTTCCTATTCCCCTAATCATCATTTAGTCTTCCCACCTGTTCCCGATCCCTTCCCCTGATTATGAGTCCTATTTATTCCCTTGTGATCCGTTCCTGTTCCGTCGGTTCCTCGTATTGTATTCACCATGCTGTGATTGCGTTTCGCCCTGTCCTGTCGTGTTTTTGCCGTGATTGTGTATCACCCTGTCCTGTCGTGTTTTGTGCCTTCATCAGATGCTGCGTGTGAGCAGGTGTCTCAGTCGACTACGGCCTGCGCCTACCGAAAGCGACCTGCAGTCTGTGGCCGCTTCTCCAGTTGTTTTCCCCTCTACAATCTAGAGGATTTCTGTTATTCCGTTTTGGACTTTAATAAACTCTGTTTCTGTTAAGTCGCGTTTGGGTCCTCTTTCACCTGCATGACAGAAGGAACCGACCCAAGGAATGGACCCAGCGACTTCAGACGCTCGTTACACTGCCGTCGAGATCCAAGGAGCCATGCTCGGCAGACACGAGCAGGAATTGTCTGCTGCTCGCCATGCCGTGGAGAACCTGGCCGCTCAGGTTTCCGACCTCTCTGGACAGTTCCAGAGTCTACGTCTCGTGCCACCTGTTACTCCCTGGCCTGCCGAGCCTCCAGAACCCAGGGTTAATAACCCACCTTGCTACTCCGGGCAGCCCACTGAGTGCCGCTCCTTTCTCACGCAGTGTGAGATTGTGTTCTCTCTCCAACCCCACATACTCTAGAGAGAGAGCTCAGGTTGCTACGTCATTTCACTCCTTACTGGCCGGGCTCGAGAATGGGGCACAGCTATCTGGGAGGCAAGGGCTGATTGCTCTAACAGATTCCAGAACTTTAAAGAGGAGATGATTCGGGTTTTGACCGTTCAGTTTTTGGTGGGAGGCTTCTAGGGCCCTGGCTTCCTTATGCCAAGGTGAACGGTCCATAACGGATTATTCCATTGAGTTTCGCACTCTTGCTGCCTCTAGTGAGTGGAGCAGAGCCGGCGCTGCTCGCTCGTTTTCTGGAGGGACTCCACGCAGTGGTTAAGGATGAGATTCTCTCCCGGGAGGTTCCATCAGATGTGGATTCTTTGATTGCTCTCGCCATCCGCATAGAACGACGGGTAGATCTTCGTCACCGGGCTCGTGGAAGAGAGCTCGCATCAACGGTGTTTCCCTGCTCCGCATCGCAACCATCTCCCTCCTCTGGCTTTGAGACTGAGCCCATGCAGCTGGGAGGATTCGCATCTCCCGAATAAGGAGAGGGAACGGAGGATCACCAACCGCCTGTGCCTCTATTGCGGAGTTGCTGGACATTTTGTTAATTCATGTCCAGTAAGAGGCCAGAGTCCATCAGTAAGCGGAGGGCTACTGGTGGCGCTACTACTCAGGTCCCTTCATCTAGATCTTGTACTACTATGTCGGTCCATCGCTGGACCGGTTCGGGTGCTACATGCAGTGCTTTGATTGACTCTGGGGCTGAGGGTTGTTTCATGGACGAAGCATGGGTTCGAAACATAACATTCCTTTCAGACCGTTAGACAGGCCTACGCCCATGTTTGCCTTAGATGGTAGTCATCTTCCCAGTATCAAATTTGAGACACTACCTTTAACTCTCACAGTATCTGGTAACCACAGTGAGACTATTTCTTTTTTGATTTTCCGTTCACCGTTTACACCTGTTGTTTTGGGTCATCCCTGGCTAGTATGTCATAATCCTTCTATTAATTGGTCTAGTAATTCTATCCTATCCTGGAACGTTTCTTGTCATGTGAAGTGTTTAATGTCTGCCATCCCTCCCGTTTCTTCTGTTCCTACTTCTCAGGAGGAACCTGGCGATTTGACAGGAGTGCCGGAGGAATATCATGATCTGCGCACGGTCTTCAGTCGGTCCCGAGCCAACTCCCTTCCTCCTCACCGGTCGTATGATTGTAGTATTGATCTCCTTCCGGGGACCACTCCTCCTCGAGGTAGACTATACTCTCTGTCGGCTCCCGAACGTAAGGCTCTCGAGGATTATTTGTCTGTGTCTCTTGGCGCCGGTACCATAGTGCCTTCTTCTTCTCCGGCCGGGGCGGGTTCTTTTTGTTAAAAGAAGGACGGTACTCTGCGCCCCTGCGTGGATATCGAGGGCTGAATGACATAACGGTTAAGAATCGTTATCCGCTTCCCCTTATGTCATCAGCCTTCGAGATTCTGCAGGGAGCCAGGTGCTTTACTAAGTTGGACCTTCGTAACGCTTACCATCTCGTGCGCATCAGAGAGGGGACGAGTGGAAACGGCGTTTAACACTCCGTTAGGGCATTTTGAGTACCGGGTTCTGCCGTTCGGTCTCGCCAATGCGCCAGCTGTTTTCAGGCATTAGTTAATGATGTTCTGAGAGACATGCTGAACATTTTGTTTTTGTCTATCTTGACGATATCCTGATTTTTTCTCCGTCACTCGAGATTCATGTTCAGCACGTTCGACGTGTTCTACAGCGCCTTTTAGAGAATTGTCTCTACGTAAAGGCTGAGAAGTGCTCTTTTCATGTCTCCTCCGTTACTTTTCTCGGTTCCGTTATTTCCGCTGAAGGCATTCAGATGGATTCCGCTAAGGTCCAAGCTGTCAGTGATTGGCCCGTTCCAAGGTCACGTGTCGAGTTGCAGCGCTTTTTAGGTTTCGCTAATTTCTATCGGCGTTTCATTCGTAATTTCGGTCAAGTTGCTGCCCCTCTCACAGCTCTTACTTCTGTTAAGACGTGTTTTAAGTGGTCCGGTTCCGCCCAGGGAGCTTTTTGATCTTCTAAAAAAGAACGTTTTACGTCCGCTCCTATCCTCGTTACTCCTGACGTCACTAGACAATTCATTGTCGAGGTTGGCCCCTTCAGAGGTAGGCGTGGGAGCCATCCTATCCCAGCGCTTCCAGTCTGACGATAAGGTTCATCCTTGCGCTTATTTTCTCATCGCCTGTCGCCATCTGAGCGCAACTATGATGTGGGTAACCGTGAACTGCTCGCCATCCGCTTAGCCCTAGGCGAATGGCGACAGTGGTTGGAGGGAGCGACCGTTCCTTTTTGTCGTTTGGACAGACCATAAGAACCTTGAGTACATCCGTTCTGCCAAACGACTTAATGCCCGTCAAGCTCGTTGGGGGCGTTGTTTTTCGCTCGTTTCGAGTTTGTGATTTCTTACCGTCCGGGTAGCAAGAACACCAAGCCTGATGCCTTATCCCGTCTGTTTAGTTCTTCTGTGGCTTCTACTGATCCCGAGGGGATTCTTCCTTATGGGCGTGTTGTCGGGTTAACAGTCTGGGGAATTGAAAGACAGGTTAAGCAAGCACTCACGCACACTGCGTCGCCGCGCGCTTGTCCTAGTAACCTCCTTTTCGTTCCTGTTTCCACTCGTCTGGCTGTTCTTCAGTGGGCTCACTCTGCCAAGTTAGCGGGTCATCCCGGTGTTCGAGGCACTCTTGCGTCTATTCGCCAGCGCTTTTGGTGGCCGACTCAGGAGCGTGACACGCGCCGTTTCGTGGCTGCTTGTTCGGACTGCGCGCAGACTAAGTCGGGTAACTCTCCTCCTGCCGGTCGTCTCAGACCGCTCCCCATTCCTTCTCGACCATGGTCTCACATTGCCTTAGACTTCATTACCGGTCTGCCTTTGTCTGCGGGGAAGACTGTGATTCTGACGGTTGTCGATAGGTTCTCTAAGGCGGCACATTTCATTCCCCTCGCTAAACTTCCTTCCGCTAAGGAGACGGCACAAATCATTATTGAGAATGTATTCAGAATTCATGGCCTCCGTTAGACGCCGTTTCAGACAGAGGCCCGCAATTCACGTCACAGTTTTGGAGGAGTTCTGTCGTTTGATTGGTGCGTCCGTCAGTCTCTCTTCGGGTTTCATCCCCAGTCTAACGGTCAAGCAGAGGGCCAATCAGACGATTGGTGCATACTACGCAGCCTTTCTTTCAGAAACCCTGCGTCTTGGGCAGAACAGCTCCCTGGGCAGAATACGCTCACGGTCGCTTCCTTCGTCTGCTACCGGGTTATCTCCGTTTCAGAGTAGTCTGGGTTACCAGCCTCCTCTGTTCTCATCCCAGCTTGCCGAGTCCAGCGTTCCCTCCGCTCAAGCGTTTGTCCAACGTTGTGAGCGCACCTGGAGGGTGAGGTCTGCACTTTGCCGTTACAGGGCACAGACGGTGAGCCGCCAATAAACGCAGGATTAAGAGTCCAAGGTATTGTTGCGGCCAGAGAGTGTGGCTTTCCACTCGCAACCTTCCTCTTACGACAGCTTCTCGTAAGTTGACTCCGCGGTTCATTGGTCCGTTCCGTGTCTCCCAGGTCGTCAATCCTGTCGCTGTGCGACTGCTTCTTCCGCGACATCTTCGTCGCGTCCATCCTGTCTTCCATGTCTCCTGTGTTAAGCCCTTTCTTCGCACCCCCGTTCGTCTTCCCTCCCCCCCTCCCGTCCTTGTCGAGAGCGCACCTATTTACAAGGTACATAAAATTATGGACATGCGTTCTCGGGGACGGGGTCACCAATACCTAGTGGATTGGGAGGGTTACGGTCCTGAGGAGAGGAGTTGGGTTCCGTCTCGGGACGTGCTGGACCGTTCGCTCATCGATGATTTCCTCCGTTGCCGCCAGGATTCCTCCTCGAGTGCGCCAGGAGGCGCTCGGTGAGGGGGGGGGTACTGTCATGTTTGTCATTTATTGTCATGTCTTGTCCCTGTGCTCCCCATGCTATTCGTTTCCCTCTGCTGGTCTTGTTTGGTTCTATCCCTCTCTCTCCCCTCCCTCTCTCACTCTCTCGCTCTCTCTTCTCTCTGTCGTTCCGTTCCTGCTCCCAGCTGTTCCTATTCCCCTAATCATCATTTAGTCTTCCCACACCTGTTCCCGATCCTTTCCCCTGATTAGAGTCCCTATTTATTCCTTTGTGATCCGTTCCTGTTCCGTCGGTTCCTCGTATTGTATTCACCATGCTGTGATTGCGTTTCGCCCTGTCCTGTCGTGTTTTTGCCGTGATTGTGTATCACCCTGTCCTGTCGTGTTTTGTGCCTTCATCAGATGCTGCGTGTGAGCAGGTGTCTCAGTCGACTACGGCCTGCGCCTACCCGAAGCGACCTGCAGTCTGTGGCCGCTTCTCCAGTTGTTTTCCCCTCTACAATCTAGAGGATTTCTGTTATTCCGTTTTGGACTTTAATAAACTCTGTTTCTGTTAAGTCGCGTTTGGGTCCTCTTTCACCTGCATGACACGAGCGGGCAGGTTGTTGGGCGGCCGGCCGTCACAAGACGCGAGATTTCATCTGGAGAGAGAGGGGAGTTATTTAACTAATAATGTG
>NW_025755976.1:0-7110 GCF_021184085.1 Oncorhynchus gorbuscha
TAGTGGTTCTATACCTGTTGTACCCTGTTCTATACCTGTTGTACCCTGTTGTACCCTGTTCTACACCTGTTGTACCCTGTTTTACACCTGTTGTACCCTGTTCTACACCTGTTGTACCCTGTTCTATACCTGTTGTACCCTGTTCTACACCTGTTGTACCCTGTTGTACCCTGTTCTACACCTGTTGTACCCTGTTCTACACCTGTTGAACCCTGTTGTACCCTGTTCTACACCTGTTGTACCCTGTTCCCACTCCTGTTCTACACCTGTTGTACCCTGTTCTACTCCTGTTCTACACCTGTTGTACCTCGTTCTACACCTGTTGTACCCTGTTCTACACCTGTTCTACACCTGTTGTACCCTGTTCTACACCTGTTCTACACCTGTTGTACACCTGTTCTACACCTGTTGTACCCTGTTCTACACCTGTTGTACCCTGTTCTATACCTGTTGTGCCTATTTCTACACCTGTTGTACCCTGTTCTACACCTGTTGTCACCCTGTTCTATACCTGTTATCACCCTGTTCTACACCTGTTGCACCCTGTTCTACACCTGTTGTACCCTGTTCTACACCTGTTGTACCCTGTTCTACACCTGTTGTACCCTGTTCTACACCTGTTGTACACCTGTTGTACCCTGTTCTACACCTGTTGTCACCCTGTTCTACACCGGTTGTACCCTGTTCTACACCTGTTGTACCCTGTTCTACACCTGTTCTACACCTGTTGTACCCTGTGCACCTGACAAATAAACTCTTGATTTGATGTTGAGTTTACGTTAGAATTGACTTGCTGTTTGGGTGAAATGGCCTCTTCTTTGACAGAGACGAACCAGAGGAATCCAATACGTTCCTTTATCCTATCAAATCATGGAAAACCGTTAGCGATGGACAAAGACAACATGCCTGTTAGGTCTACGAGTCAACTGATACAACTGTCCATTCTAGCAGGACCAACCGTTCTAGCAGGACCTCTACTGTCTCATTGTTGAGGACACATAAAGAAGTCTTTGTTCCCCACCGGCAGACGACTCTGACAGTTTGGCTGTGACCCAAATGGGACCGTATGGGCCCCTGGTCAAAAGTAGTGTCCTAGAAAGGGAAATGGGTTGCATTAAGGAAGCTGGTACTGTTGTGTTCTGGGAACAATAATAACGGTGTTATAGTCTCTGGTTACAGGACTGACCGTTAGATCCTCTCAGGACGGTTGAAGGTGTTCCCGTGACGTCTCTGGTTACAGGACTGACCGTTAGATCCTCTCAGGGCGGTTGAAGGTGTTGCCGTGACGTCTCTGGTTACAGGACTGACCGTTAGATCCTCTCAGGACGGTTGAAGGTGTTCCCGTGGACGTCTCTGGTTACCAGGACGTGACCGTTAGATCCTCTCAGGACGGTTGAAGGTGTTCCCGTGGCGTCTCTGGTTACAGGACTGACCGTTAGATCCTCTCAGGGCGGTTGAAGGTGTTGCCGTGGCGTCTCTGGTTACAGGACTGACAGTTAGATCCTCTCAGGGCGGTTGGAAGGTGTTGCCGTGACGTCTCTGGTTACAGGACTGACCGTTAGATCCTCTCAGGACGGTTAGAGGTGTTCCCGTGACGTCTCTGGTTACAGGACTGACCGTTAGATCCTCTCAGGACGGTTGAAGGTGTTCCCGTGACGTCTCTGGTTACAGGACTGACCGTTAGATCCTCTCAGGACGGTTGAAGGTGTTCCCGTGACGTCTCTGGACCGTTAGATCCTCTCAGGACGGTTGAAGGTGTTCCCGTGACGTCTCTGGACCGTTAGATCCTCTCAGGACGGTTGAAGGTGTTGCCGTGACGTCTCTGGACCGTTAGATCCTCTCAGGGCGGTTGAAGGTGTTGCCGTGATGTCTCTGGTTACAGGACTGACAGTTAGATCCTCTCAGGACGGTTGAAAGTGTTGCCGTGACGTCTCTGGTTACAGGACTGACCGTTAGATCCTCTCAGGGCGGTTACGTCTCTGGTTACAGGACTGACAGTTAGATCCTCTCAGGACGGTTGAAAGTGTTGCCGTGACGTCTCTGGTTACAGGACTGACCGTTAGATCCTCTCAGGGCGGTTGAAGGTGTTCCCGTGACGTCTCTGGACCGTTAGATCCTCTCAGGACGGTTGAAGGTGTTCCCGTGACGTCTCTGGACCGTTAGATCCTCTCAGGACGGTTGAAGGTGTTCCCGTGACGTCTCTGGACCGTTAGATCCTCTCAGGACGGTTGAAGGTGTTCCATGGCGTCTCTGGACCGTTAGATCCTCTCAGGACGGTTGAAGGTGTTCCCGTGGCGTCTCTGGACCGTTAGATCCTCTCAGGGGCGGTTGAAGGTGTTCCGTGACGTCTCTGGTTACAGGACTGACCGTTAGATCCTCTCAGGGCGGTTGAAGGTGTTCCCGTGACGTCTCTGGTTACAGGACTGACAGTTAGATCCTCTCAGGGCAGTTTGAAGGTGTTCCCTTGATATCTGGTTTACAGGACTGACCGTTAGATCTTCTCAGGCGGTCTAATGCAGTACTGTGTATTGAGTCCATCTGCCAGTCTAATGCAGTACTGTGTATTGAGTCCATACGTCTACTGTAGTAGTGTGTATTGAGTCCATCTGCCAGTCTACTGCAGTAGTGTGTATTGAGTCCATCTGCCAGTCTACTGCAGTACTGTGTATGTGTTGTTATGTATAATACGATTGGATTATGGAGAGCAATGGAAGGGGATATGACATACTGTTTTACCTTTATTTAACCAGGCAAGTCAGTTAAGAACAAATTCTAATTGACAATGATGGCCTAGGAACAGTGGGTCAACTGCCTTGTTCAGGGCAGAAACAGCAGATTGCAGGTTATAACTCTCTATCTCCCCCTCTCATTGGCCTGTAACAATACAGAGTCTATGCAGGTTATCTCCTCTCATTGGCCTGTAACAATTAAGTCTATGCAGGTTATCTCCCCTCTCATTGGCCTGTAACAATGGAGTCCATGCAGTTAACTCTCTATCTCCCCTCTCATTGGTCTGTAACAATGAAGTCTTGGTTATCTCCCCTCTCATTGGCCTGTAACAATGAAGTCCATGTACATTAACTCTCTGTCTCCCCTCTCATTGGCCTGTAACAAAAGTCCCATGCAGATTAACTCTCTCTCTCCCCTCTCATTGGCCTGTAACAATGAAGTCCATACCGAATTAACTCTCTCTCTCCCCTCTCGGTGGCCTGTAACAATGAAGTCCATGCAGGTTAACTCTCTCTCTCCCCTCTCATTGGCCTGTAACAATGAAGTCCATGCAGATTAACTCTCTATCTCCCCTCTCATTGGTCTGTAACAATGAAGTCCATGCAGATTAACTCTCTCTCTCTCCCCTGCATTGTGTGACGGACTGTATGGACATGTGGGAGGTGTGAGGAGACAGCTCTTTATTTAGCAGCAGTGACTGTATGCACATGTGGGAGGTGTGAGGAGACAGCTCTTTATTTAGCAGAAGTGAAAAGTTGCACTAACTGAATGCTAGAGGTCGAAGGTCAGAGGGGTATTTCAAGACTTGCTTGATAGTGATTCCTTTTTATAAGAATAGGCGGTTATTACCCATCTCTCTAGCATCTGACACCACATGGGAGAATAGGTGGTTATTACCTCTCTCTCTAGCATCTGACACCATCTTGGAGAATAGACAGCTATTACCTCTCTCTAACATCTGACACCATCTGGGAGAATAGACAGCTATTACCTCTCTCTCTAACATCTGACACCATCTGGGAGAATAGACAGCTATTACCTATCTCTCTAACATCTGACACCATCTGGGAGAATAGACAGCTATTACCTCTCTCTCTAACATCTGACACCATCTGGGAGAATAGGTGGTTATTACCTCTCTCTCTAACATCTGACACCATCTGGGAGAATAGGTGGTTATTACCTCTCTCTCGAACATCTGACACCATCTGGGAGAGTAGGCGGTTATTACCTCTCTCTCTAACATCTGACACCATCTGGGAGAATAGGTGGATTTGTACCTCTCTCTAGTCTCTGACACCATCTGGGAGAATAGGTGGTTATTACCTCTCTCTAGCATCTGACACCATCTGGGAGAATAGGTGGTTATTACCTCTCTCTAGCATCTGACACCATCTGGGAGAATAGGTGGTTATTACCTCTCTCTCTATTATCTGACACCATCTGGGAGAATAGGTGGTTATTACCTCTTTCTAGCCTCTGACACCATCTTGGAGAATAGGTGGTTATTACCTCTCTCTATGATCTGACAACATCTTGGAGAATAGGTGGTCATTACCTCTCTCGTCGGCAGCGTAGCCTAGTGGTTAGAGCGTTGGGCTAGTAACCGGAAGGTTGCAAGTTCAAATCCCCGAGCTGACAAGGTACAAATCTGTCGTTCTGCCCCTGAACAGGCAGTTAAACCCACTTTCCTAGGTCATATTGAAAATAAAGGAATTTGTCTTAAACGACTTGCCTGGTTGAATAAAGGTTAAAAAAAAAAAAAATAGCATCTGGCACCATTTGGGACATTTCCAAAGGGGTCCAGGCAGCGAAGGCTCCCATTTATTTAGCCGTAATTCTAATGATCATCAGGGCTTGTTGGTTTCAGTATGCCAGAGTGCCAGTCAGGACAAGAATATCAAAGATATGTGTTGGATGGGTTTGTTTGGGGTTTCACACATTGCAGTCTGGGAATTAAAAGCACCACAGCTTGGTTTTAGCTCAGTGCTTAGTTGACACCAGTTATTATCTCCAGTGGAGCTGTGCTGTGCACTCAGAGGAATGCATTTGAAATATATGATCTCTCCCAGAATAGACAGGACAACCAGAGAGAGGTGGGGTGGAATAGAGAGACAGCCAGAGAGAGGTAGGGTGGAATAGAGAGGTAGGGTAGAATAGAGAGGTAAGGTGGAATAGAGAGACAACCAGAGAGATGTAGGGTGGAATAGAGAGGGGGTAGGGTGGAATAGAGAGACAACCAGAGAGAGGTAGGGTGGAATAGAGAGACAGCCAGAGAGAGGTAGGGTGGAATAGAGAGACAGCCAGAGAGAGGTAGAGTGGAATAGAGAGACAGCCAGAGAGAGGTAGGGTGGAATAGAGAGACAGCCAGAGAGAGGTAGGGTGGAATAGAGAGACAGCCAGAGAGAGGTAGGTGGAATAGAGAGACAGCCAGAGAGAGGTAGGGTGGAATAGAGAGACAGCCAGAGAGAGGTAGGTGGAATAGAGAGGTAGGGTGGAATAGAGAGGTAGGGTGGAATAGAGAGACAGCCAGAGAGAGGTAGGGTGGAATAGAGAGACAGCCAGAGAGAGGTAGGGTGGAATAGAGAGAGAGGTAGGGTGGAATAGAGAGACAGCCAGAGAGAGGTAGGGTGGAATAGAGAGAGGCAGGGTGACCAGAGAGAGGTAGGGTGGAATAGAGAGACAGCCAGAGAGAGGTAGGGTGGAATAGAGAGGTAGGGTGGAATATAGAGAGGTAGGGTGGAATAGAGAGACAACCAGAGAGAGGTAGGGTGGAATAGAGAGGTAGGGTGGAATAGAGAGGTAGGGTGGAATAGAGAGACAACCAGAGAGAGGTAGGGTGGAATAGAGAGACAACCAGAGAGAGGTAGGCTGGAATAGAGAGGTAGGGTGGAATAGAGAGACAGACAGAGAGAGGTAGGGTGGAATAGAGAGGTAGGGTGGAATAGAGAGACAACCAGAGAGAGGTAGGGTGGAATAGAGAGACAGCCAGAGAGAGGTAGGGTGGAATAGAGAGAGGTAGGGTGGAATAGAGAGGTAGGGTGGAATAGAGAGACAACCAGAGAGAGGTAGGGTGGAATAGAGAGGTAGGGTGGAATAGAGAGACAACCAGAGAGAGGTAGGGTGGAATAGAGAGGTAGGGTGGAATAGAGAGACAACCAGAGAGAGGTAGGGTGGAATAGAGAGAGCAGGGTTGAATAGAGACAGCCAGAGAGAGGTAGGGTGGAATAGAGACAAATCCAGAGAGAGGTAGGTGAGAATGAGAGACAGCCAGAGAGAGGTAGGGTGGAATAGAGAGAGAGAACTCAGAGAGAGGTAGGGGTGGAATAGAGAGACAACCAGAGAGAGGTAGGGGTGGAATAGAGAGACAGCCAGAGAGAGGTAGGTGAATAGAGAGACAACCAGAGAGAGGTAGCGTGAACAGAGAGACAACCAGAGAGAGGTAGGGTGGAATAGAGAGGTAGGGGTGGAATAGAGAGACAACCTCAGAGAGAGGTAGGGTGAACAGAGAGGCAGAGAGAGTAGGGCGGAATAGAGAGACAGCCAGGAGAGAGGTAGGGCGGAATAGAGAGGCAGGGGTGGAATAGAGAGACAGCCAGAGAGAGGTAGGGTGGAATAGAGAGGCAGGGTGGAATAGAGAGACAGCCAGAGAGAGGTAGGGTGGAATAGAGAGACGTAGGGTGGAATAGAGAGGTAGGGTGGAATAGAGAGACAACCAGAGAGAGGTAGGGTGGAATAGAGAGACAACCAGAGAGAGGTAGGGTGGAATAGAGAGACAACCAGAGAGAGGTAGGGTGGAATAGAGAGACAGCCAGAGAGAGGTAGGGTGGAATAGAGAGACAGACAGAGAGAGGTAGGGTGGAATAGAGAGACAGGGTGGAATAGAGAGGTAGGGTGGAATAGAGAGACAGCCAGAGAGAGGTAGGGTGGAATAGAGAGACAGCCAGAGAGAGGTAGGGTGGAATAGAGAGACAGCCAGAGAGAGGTAGGGTGGAATAGAGAGACAGCCAGAGAGAGGTAGGGTGGAATAGAGAGACAGCCAGAGAGAGGTAGGGTGGAATAGAGAGACAACCGGAGAGAGGTAGGGTGGAATAGAGAGACAACCAGAGAGAGGTAGGGTGGAATAGAGAGGTAGGATGGAATAGAGAGGTAGGGTGGAATAGAGAGACAGCCAGAGAGAGGTAGGGTGGAATAGAGAGACAGCCAGAGAGAGGTAGGGTGGAATAGAGGGAGGTAGGGTGGAATAGAGAGACAGCCAGAGAGAGGTAGGTGGAATAGAGAGAGATAGAGAGAGGTAGGGTGGAATAGAGAGACGGTAGGGTGGGAATAGAGAGACAGACCAGAGAGAGGTAGGGTGGAATAGAGAGGTAGGGGTGGAAT
>NW_025755977.1:0-7110 GCF_021184085.1 Oncorhynchus gorbuscha
AGATAAATAAAGCAATATTTTCTTATGGCTCTGTCAGTAATCTTAATTTTCAACAGACACAAAAGACAAATTTCCTTTATATAAAAATCCCCATAATCATGAACATTAAACAAGAAACCGTATTCAAGGCACCACCAGTAGCCTATATTTTCTATTTTAGCAAAAAGTGGGCTAAATTTACTTCAAAGAAAAAACAATAATAGCAATTTTCTATCATCCACTCAACTGAAATATTTTTAAAATATAATTGGATTGAAATACAATAAAATAAAGTGCAAAAATCTATTAATCAAAAACAACACTTTGTTTAAGGAGAAGTAACATGCAGTGAAAACAAATATTAAACTTAACTTTTTAAACTTGAACTGAGTAAAAACTCTAAATATGTGATTGCACAGTAATGTTCACTTGTTTGAGGTTGAGGGTGATACTTGGTGGTGTCCCATCTTTTCCACAAGTTCATCAATGTTGGGTAGGCTCTGAGCTGAGGAAATCCTCAGAATTGAGTGGAGGTGTTCAGCAGTAAGTCGACTTCTGTGTGATGTTTTGTTCAAGTTCATCAAAGAAAACAGTTGTTCACACAGGTATGTGCTGCCAAACATAGACAACGTTTGAGCAGCCTGGATGCGCAGCTGGGGCATTGTGTCGGGAGAAACGGGCGAACTCCGCAGCACCACTGCCGCATATTTTGCCCTCAGTGCATCATTGCATTGGAGGTCAATCAACTCCATTTGGAGGTTTGGTGGTGAGCTTTCCACGTCAACAGCAAATGGGTTACCGAGCAGTTCCAACCTGCTTTTTGTGCTTCAAAGTCAGCAATCGGCGTCGAAAGTCAGCGGCAAGCATACCTATTTTATCAGCCAACTGTGCGCTCGGGAACGCACTGGTAGAGAGCTTCTCTTTCATGGTCTGGCAGCTGGGAAAGTGGCTCAAATTTTCTTTCTGCGTCTCCCACAGAGTCAGTTTGGTTTTAAATGCCTTCACTGTACTGTACATATCAGAGATGACACGATCCCGACCCTGCAGCTGCAAGTTCATTGCATTCAGATGACTCGTAATGTCACACAGAAAAGCCATTTTCACACAGAAACATTTCGTCTCGGAGTTGTGTTGTGTCTTTTCCCTTTGCTGTCCAGAACAGACAAATCTCCTCATTTTGCCCGAAACATCTTTGAAGCACCTTTCCCTGGCTTAGCCATCGCACTCTGTGTGATAAGGCAAATCACCATGCTCCGTTTCTAACTCCGTCAGAAATGCCTTGAACTGGCGGATTCAAACTTTGGCTCTGATAGCAACTGTGCGCGTGATGATGCTCATTACATGCTCCATTTTCAAGGCTTTACCGCACAACGCTTCCTGGTGTATGATACAATGATAAGCTGTCAGCTCACCTGTCGCGTTTCCCTTTGCATCTTTTCCCGTATCTTCCCCACCAGTCCGCCTCCTGTGTCCACACATCGCAGGGTGTTCGGCCGCTGTCAAACCCACGAGTTTTTCCCAAGGCAGCTCCATCTCATTTACACATCTTGACACCTCTTCATACAAATCATGCCCTGTGAGCAGCTGGGCATAGACGAAGCCAAAACTCCTCTGTCACTTTTTAGGGCTGGAGTCCACCCCGCGATGAAAATTGACAACTGGCAATGTCAGAAATGTCGGTGCTCTCATCCACAGCCAAGGAATATGCAATGAAATCTTTTCCTTTTCTTACAAGCTGCTCTTTAGATTGATGGACAACTGGTCTACTCTCTCGGCAATGGTGTTTCTGCTCAGACTCACATTTAAAAAGAGTTGTCTTTTTTTCTGGGTAAACTCGTCACAAACTTTAATCATGCAGTTTTTGATGAAATCCCCCTCCGTAAATGGCCGAGCTGATTTAGCGATCTCTTCTGCCAAAATAAAACTGGCCTTGACAGCAGCCTGGCCTTGTGATTTGGCTTTTTGAACAGAGCCTTGTCGAGATTTGAGGCCTCGCTTTAATTCCTCTGCCTTTTGTAGCCTTTGTTCCATGTCCATATTCTTGTTTTTGTCCGCGTGTTTCTGCTTTCATAATGTCGTCTCAGATTATACTCTTTCAGTACCGCCACACTTTCTCCACACAGAAGACACACAGGTTTTCCAGCTACCTCCGTGAACAAATACTCCGACTCCCACCTTGTTTGAAACCCCCGGTTCTCAGTGTCCACCTTCCGTTTTGCCATTTTTGATGGGTATCTGAAAGTTAATTTTACTGTGATGCTGACAACTGCTGTGCCAATAAATATTGAAATGAAGCAGCCTACTGCTCGGTACGCCACCGTTGCATTGTGGGAAATGTAGTATTGGTGCGGTAAAAGATCTGCGGGCTGCCGCTTGCTGCGGTCTGCGTGGCCGGTTCTAATAATAAATCAAGATCATCCCAGGGGCCGCATAAAACCTTCTCGCGGGCCGGATGTGGCCCGCGGGCCTTGACTCTGACATATGTGCCCTAGGGTCTACTTTATTAACAGTAGTAGGGATAGAAGATATGCCCTAGTGCCTACTATATTAACAGTAGTAGAAATAAAAGCTATGCCCTAGGGTCTACTATATTAACAGTAGTAGAAATAAAAGCTATGCCCCAAGGCCTACTATATTAACAGTAGTAGGGATAGAAGATATGCCCCAAGGCCTAGTATATTAACAGTAGTAGAGAGAAAAGCTATGCCCTAGGGCCTACTATATTAACAGTAGTAGAGAGAAAAGCTATGGCCTAGAGGCAGGGTTATTCAACTCTGACCCTACGAGGTCTGAAGTCTGCTGGTTTTCTGTACTACCTGATAATTAATTGCACAAACCTGGTGTCCCAGATCTAAATCAGTCCCTGATTACAAGGAAACAATGAAAAACTATAATGGAACTGGCTTGGAGGTCCAGAATTGAGTTCGAGGGCCCTAGGGCCTACTTTTTTTCATACTTACCATTCATCTCCACAGCCCGTCTAGAATACCTGTCTGTGTGGGCCTTGTCTTAAATTACCGCTGTCATGTTTTGAGATGGGTAACATGTTTCCTTCTACAGTAACACCTCACATGGATGCACGCACACACACTCACTCATATTACCTTGACAGATTAATTATCTCACTCTCTTCGCTCAATTGGGGCGGCAGGTAGCCTAGTTGTTAGAGGCAGGTAGCCTAGTGGTTAGAGGCAGGTAGCCTAGTGGTTAGAGGCAGGTAGCCTAGTGGTTAGAGACAGGTAGCCTAGTGGTTAGAGGCAGGTAGCCTAGTGGTTAGAGGCAGGTAGCCTAGTGGTTAGAGGTAGGTAGCCTAGTGGTTAGAGGCAGGTAGCCTAGTGGTTAGAGGCAGGTAGCCTAGTGGTTAGAGGTAGGTAGCCTAGTGGTTAGAGCGTTGGGATAGAAACTGAAAGGTTGCTAGATTAAATCCTCAAGCTGACAAGGTGAAAATCTGTTGTTCTGCCCGTTTAACAAGGTAGTTAACCCACTGTTCCTAGGCCGTCATTGTAAATAAGAATTTGTTCCTAACTAACTTGTCTAGATCAATAAAGGATACAACTTCTATTTTTAAAACATTGTCTGGCTGATATGACAATACTATAGAAGTGATGATGTACTGTACTTTCAAAGGTGCTCAAATATAGTTTGGGTAATGGAATTTAAATATTTGACCTTGCTTATGCCAGATTCTTTGGAAGGAATTAGATAAATGAACAAAAACAGACCCCATGCACTCCCAAACGCAGTAGAGCTGTGCTCGGGTTCCAAGGGTTTCAGCAAGCCTCCCCTGTACACTCTATGATATGCATATGACTGCTAATAATCTAGTAATCTCTTGTGATAAGAGAACACATTATACGAAACACATTTGCATTGCAAAGAGGAGTACAGACAGCATAGTATCTGCTTGTTGGGCTTGTACTGACCACGAAATTCTCATACATTTTTTTTTAATTGTTATTTTTTAAGTCAGGAACACATGGTCAAAAATAAAACGAGAGATTTGACTGCATACCTCAATTGCTAGGCCTACCAAGATTTAATTGACGTAAGCATGCCATGTGTCGACGGTGTAACTATGATATAACTGACTGAGAAACGAGTTGGCAAAAGGAGATAAGACTAATGAATTAAAGATCTGAAAGACTTGGTTTAGTAAAGTTCATGCTCTGATCAGATTCAATGCAGCAAGGCTTGACTGATTTACGTCTTTCACCATCCTATGGAAATGCCTTGTATGCTCTCATCAAGGCATGTCATCACGTTGT
Organism: Oncorhynchus gorbuscha; assembly: GCF_021184085.1. Lineage (NCBI taxonomy): Eukaryota > Metazoa > Chordata > Actinopteri > Salmoniformes > Salmonidae > Oncorhynchus > Oncorhynchus gorbuscha. The sequence goes on from NW_025755977.1 coordinate 4,245, forward strand.
ACGATTCTCATAGATGGAATATAATAATCATTGCATAGCCACCAATTTATTTTACTTTTATTTTACTAGGCAAGTCAGTTAAGAATTTTTATTTTATTTTTAATGACGGCCTAGGAACAGTGGGTTAACTGCCTGTTCAGGGGCAGAACGACAGATTTTGTACCTTGTCAGCTCGGGGGTTTGAACTTGCAACCTTTCGGTTACTAATCCAATGCTCTAACCACTAGGCTACCCTGCCGCCCCTCCACTCTAACCACTAGGCTACCCTGCCGCCCCTCCACTCTAACCACTAGGCTACCCTGCCGCCCCTCCACTCTAACCACTAGGCTACCCTGCCGCCCCTCCACTCTAACCACTAGGCTACCCTGCCGCCCCTCCACTCTAATCACTAGGCTACCCTGCCGCCCCTCCACTCTAACCACTAGGCTACCCTGCCGCCCCTCCACTCTAACCACTAGGCTACCCTGCCGCCCCTCCACTCTAACCACTAGGCTACCCTGCCGCCCCTCCACTCTAATCACTAGGCTACCCTGCCGCCCCTCCACTCTAACCACTAGGCTACGCTGCCGCCCCTCCACTCTAACCACTAGGCTACCCTGCCGCCCCTCCACTCTAACCACTAGGCTACCCTGCCGCCCCTCCACTCTAACCACTAGGCTACCCTGCCGCCCCTCCACTCTAACCACTAGGCTACCCTGCCGCCCCTCCACTCTAACCACTAGGCTACCCTGCCACTAGCCTGTAGCGGGTGATTGGGTGAAAATCAAGAGCTCAACAAGTTTTGGAACTTGTTCTTTAAGTCAGAGGAGTAAAAATACCTTGAAGTACTACTTAAGAAGTGTTTTGGGTAATCTGTACTTTAGTATTTATATATATATATTTTTTACAACTTTTACTTTTACTTCACTACATTCTTTAAAAAAATATATGTTTACTTTTACTTACATTTTCCATGACACCCAAAAGTACTTGTTACATTTCAAATATCCAGGACAGCAATATGGTCCAATTAATGCACCTATCAATATAACACATTCTCAGCCCTACAGTCTCTGATCTGGCGGACTCACTAAACACAAAAACTGCATTTGTAAAGGATGTCTGAGAGTTGGAGTGTTCCCTTGTCTGTCCATAAATAAAAAATGTAATCAAAATTGTGCCGTCTGGTTAGTTTAATATAATAAATTTGATGTATAGCATTTACGTTTACTTTGTACTTTTACTCAAGTATGATAATTGAGTACTTTTTCCACCACGGTACTTAAGTACATTTAAAAGCAGATATTTTTTAGACTTTGACTCAAGTAGAATTTTACTGAGTGACATTTCCTTGTGTAACGTTCTATTAACTATCTTTACTTTTACTCAAGTATAACCATTGGGTACTTTTTCCAATGCTGCTCGATATAGCTTCTAATTCTGGGGAGAGAATCAGGTTGTACGCAGCAACTGGTCTCAGTCTATACCTGTTAACAGTAGCATTACCCTCCCTCCCTCCCTCTCCAAAGTAAAACAGCTCCAGTCTCTTACAAATAGTTCCATTTAACAACAGTTGTTCCTCTTCCTTGTGATTTGTGACATAAAACAAGCTGTGGTTCCGTGCTCATCGTCAACAGATGCCCCTTTCAAAATATGGCTTTAAAGCAATTAATTGATGTCTCTTTAAGAGAGACATTTTCACACAGCTTAAACAATAAATAGTGCCAGTAAAAGTCCATTGAATGCATCCCAAACTGACTCAACTGGTTCACAAGATGTAATAGGAGGGAGGAACCACTCTGTACCTGTAATTAGAGTCTGCTGTGTTGAGATTAAAGATCAATGTACTGCCCTCCCAGGTCTAATGGTCTGGACCCAGAATGCCTGAATGTGGTGAGAGGCCTCATCATTTCCCTTCACCACACCTTAATAGGATATACTGTAGCAGTCCATTGTTCTACAGCAGTCCATTGTTCTACAGCAGTCCATTGTTCTATAACAGTCCATTGTTCTACAGTAGTCCATTGCTCTGTAGCAGTCCATTGCTCTGTAGCAGTACATTGCTCTATAGCAGTCCATTGTTCTATAACAGTCCATTGTTCTATAGCAGTCCATTGTTCTATTGTTCTATAGCAGTCCATCTATAGCAGTCCATTGCTCAATAGCAGTCCATTGTTCTATAGCAGTCCATTGCTCTATAGCAGTCCATTGCTCTATAGCAGTCCATTGCTCAATAGCAGTCCATTGTTCTATAGCAGTCCATTGCTCTATAGCAGTCCATTGCTCTATAGCAGTCCATTGCTCTATAGCAGTCCATTGCTCTATAGCAGTCCATTGCTCTATAGCAGTCCATTGCTCTATAGCAGTCCATTGTTCTATAGCAGTCCATTGCTCTATAGCAGTCCATTGTTCTATAGCAGTCCATTGTTCTATAGCAGTCCATTGTTCTATTGTTCTATAACAGTCCATTGCTCTATAGCAGTCCATTGTTCTATAGCAGTCCATTGTTCTATAGCAGTCCATTGCTCTATAGCAGTCCATTGTTCTATAGCAGTCCATTGTTCTATAGCAGTCCATTGCTCTATAGCAGTCCATTGCTCTATAGCAGTCCATTGTTCTATAGCAGTCCATTGTTCTAGTAACAGTCCATTGCTCTATAGCAGTCCATTGTTCTATAGCAGTCCATTGTTCTATAGCAGTCCATTGCTCTATAGCAGTCCATTGTTCTATAGCAGTCCATTGTTCTATAGCAGTCCATTGTTCTATAGCAGCCCATTGTTCTATAGCAGTCCATTGTTCTATAGCAGTCCATTGTTCTATAGCAGTCCATTGTTCTATAACAGTCCATTGCTCTATAACAGTCCATTGTTCTATAGCAGTCCATTGC
>NW_025755978.1:0-7109 GCF_021184085.1 Oncorhynchus gorbuscha
GGGAGAGAGAGTGTGTGTGTAAAGAGGAGAGAGAAATGTGTGTGTAGAGAGGAGAGAGAGTGTGTGTGTAGAGAGGAGAGAGAGTGTGTGTGTAGAGAGGAGAGAGAGTGTGTGTGTAGAGAGGGAGAGAGAGTGTGTGTGTGAGAGAGAGAGGTCTGGGAGAGAGAGTGTGTCTGAGAGAGAGAGAGTGTGTCGTGGGAGAGAGAGTGTGTCTAGGAGAGAGAGAGTGTGTCTGGGGAGAGAGAGTGTGTCTGGGAGAGAGAGTGTGTCTAGAGGAGAGAGAGTGTGTCGTGGGGAGAGAGTGTGTCTGGGAGAGAGAGTGTGTCTGAGGAGAGAGAGTGTGTCTGGGAGAGAGAGTGTCTGGGAGAGAGAGTGTGTCTGGGAGAGAGAGGTGTCTGGGAGAGAGAGTGTGTCTGGGAGAGAGAGTGTGTCTGGGAGAGAGGAGTGTGTCTGGGAGAGAGAGTGTGTCTGGGAGGAGAGAGTGTGTCTGGAGAGAGAGTGTGTCTGGGAGAGAGAGTGTGTCTGGGAGAGAGAGTGTGTCTGGAGAGAGGTGGGAGAGAGTTGTGTCTGGGAGAGAGAGTGTGTCTGGGAGAGAGAGTGTGTCTGGGAGAGAGAGTGTGTTTGTGTGTGTGTGTGTGTTTGTGTGTGTGTGTGTGTGTGTGTGTGTGTGTGTGTGTGTGTGTGTGTGTGTGTGTGTGTGTGTGTGTGTGTGTGTGTGTGTGTGTGTGTGTGTGTGTGTGTGTGTGTGTCTGGGAGAGAGAGTGTCTTTGTGTGTGTGTGTGTGTGTCTGGGAGAGAGAGTGTGTTTGTGTGTGTGTGTGTGTTTGTGTGTGTGTGTGTGTGTGTGTGTGTGTGTGTGTGTGTGTGTGTGTGTGTGTGTGTGTGTGTGTGTGTGTGTGTGTGTGTGTGTGTGTGTGTGTGTGTGTGTGTGTCTGTGTGTGTGTCTGGAGAGAGAGTGTGTTTGTGTGTGTGTGTGTGTTTGTGTGTGTGTGTTTGTGTGTGTGTGTGTGTGTGTGTGTGTGTGTGTGTGTGTGTGTGTGTGTGTGTGTGTGTGTGTGTGTGTGTGTGTGTGTGTGTGTGTGTGTGTGTGTGTGTGTGTGCCTGCGTGCGCGAGTGTAATCTATCGCCCTGAAAAATCGATTAGGAGCCACACATTGGGACTGCCCCACTCCTTTTGAAAACAAATGAATGAAAAATCCTAAAGGTTGAATGGAATTCAACTCTCCTTTAACAAAAGAAAAATAGACTGCTCCATCCTCACCCTGTCCTTTCTGTCCAGAGAAGAGGATGAGGTTGTCCTTCAGAGCTGATGCTCTGTCGGCGAACGTTAGTTTCAGTTGGAACTCGTAGTAGACACTGAGACTGGGGATGGAGGAGTACGCTATGAATGAGGTGTACCCAAACTCATCATTCCCACTGAACCTGGCCCGGGTGATGTTGATGGCTGCAGAGGAAAATAAAAAGCAATATACAAACTCTGTTACAGTTCGTTGCTCATCATCAAGGAACATATAGTTCTGTTACTCACCATCAAGGAACATATAGTTTTGTTACTCACCATCAACATATAGTTCTGTTACTCACCATCAAGGAACATATAGTTCTGTTACTCACCATCAAGGAACATATAGTTCTGTTACTCACCATCAACATATAGTTCTGTTACTCACCATCAAGGAACATATAGTTCTGTTACTCACCATCAACATATAGTTCTGTTACTTCACCATCAAGGAACATATAGTTCTGTTACTCACCATCAAGGAACATATAGTTCTGTTACTCACCATCAACATATAGTTCTGTTACTCACCATCAAGGAACATATAGTTCTGTTACTCACCATCAACATATAGTTCTGTTACTCACCATCAAGGAACATATAGTTCTGTTACTCACCATCAAGGAACATATAGTTCTGTTACTCACCATCAAGGAACATATAGTTCTGTTACTCACCATCAAGGAACATATAGTTCTGTTACTCACCATCAAGGAACATATAGTTCTGTTACTCACCATCAAGGAACATATAGTTCTGTTACTCACCATCAAGGAACATATAGTTTTGTTACTCATAATCAAGACAAATATAGTTCTGTTGCTCATCATCAAGGAACATACAGTTCTGTTACTCACCATCAAGGAACATACAGTTCTGTTACTCACCATCAAGGAACATATAGTTTTGTTACTCATAATCAAGACAAATATAGTTCTGTTGCTCATCATCAAGGAACATACAGTTCTGTTACTCACCATCAAGGAACATATAGTTTTGTTACTCATAATCAAGACAAATATAGTTCTGTTGCTCATCATCAAGGAACATACAGTTCTGTTACTCACCATCAAGGAACATATAGTTTTGTTACTCATAATCAAGACAAATATAGTTCTGTTGCTCATCATCAAGGAACATACAGTTCTGTTTCTCACCATCAACAAACATATAGTTCTGTTACTCACCATCAAGGAACATATAGTTTTGTTACTCATAATCAAGACAATATAGTTCTGTTGTTTATCATCATGAAACATTGCAGTTCTGTTTCTCACCATCAACAAACATATAGTTCTGGTTACTCACCATCATGAACATATAGTTTTGTTACTCATAATCAAGACAAATATAGTTCTGTTGCTCATCAACAAGGGACATACAGTTCTGGTTTCTCACCATCAACAAACATATAGTTCTGTTTACCACCATCAAGGGACATATAGTTCTGTTACTCACCATCAACAAAACATAGTTCTGTTATCACCATCAACAAACATATAATTCTGTGCCATCACTCATCAACAAACATATAATTCTGTTTTCACCATCAACAAACATATAATTTGTTATATCACCACTAAGGGACATATAGTTCTGTTACTCACCATCAAGGGACATATAGTTCTGTTACTCACCATCAACAAACATATAATTCTGTTACTCACCATCAACAAACATATAATTCTGTTTCTCACCATCAACAAACATATAGTTCTGTTACTCACCATCAAGGGACATATAGTTCTGTTACTCACCATCAAGGGACATATAGTTCTGTTACTCACCATCAACAAACATATAGTTCTGTTACTCACCATCAAGGGACATATAGTTCTGTTACTCACCATCAAGGGACATACAGTTCTGTTACTCACCATCAACAAACATATAGTTCTGTTACTCACCATCAACAAACATATAGTTCTGTTACTCACCATCAAGGGACATATAGTTCTGTTACTCACCATCAAGGGACATACAGTTCTGTTACTCACCATCAACAAACATATAGTTCTGTTACTCACCATTAAGGGACATATAGTTCTGTTACTCACCATCAACAAACACGTAGGTATGCTGCTCACCATCATAGGACATAGAGTCCTGTTACTCACCATCAAGACAAATATAGTTCTGTTACTCACCATCAAGACAAATATAGTTCTGTTACTCACCATCAAGGAACATATAGTTTTGTTACTCATAATCAAGACAAATATAGTTCTGTTGCTCATCATCAAGGGACATACAGTTCTGTTTCTCACCATCAACAAACATATAGTTCTGTTACTCACCATCAAGGGACATATAGTTCTGTTACTCACCATCAACAAACATATAGTTCTGTTACTCACCATCAACAAACATATAATTCTGTTACTCACCATCAACAAACATATAATTCTGTTTCTCACCATCAACAAACATATAGTTCTGTTACTCACCATCAAGGGACATATAGTTCTGTTACTCACCATCAAGGGACATATAGTTCTGTTACTCACCATCAACAAACATATAATTCTGTTACTCACCATCAACAAACATATAATTCTGTTTCTCACCATCAACAAACATATAGTTCTGTTACTCACCATCAAGGGACATATAGTTCTGTTACTCACCATCAAGGGACATATAGTTCTGTTACTCACCATCAACAAACATATAGTTCTGTTACTCACCATCAAGGGACATATAGTTCTGTTACTCACCATCAAGGGACATACAGTTCTGTTACTCACCATCAACAAACATATAGTTCTGTTACTCACCATCAACAAACATATAGTTCTGTTACTCACCATCAAGGGACATATAGTTCTGTTACTCACCATCAAGGGACATACAGTTCTGTTACTCACCATCAACAAACATATAGTTCTGTTACTCACCATTAAGGGACATATAGTTCTGTTACTCACCATCAAGGGACATATAGTTCTGTTACCCACCATCAACAAACATATAGTTCTGTTACTCACCATCAACAAACATATAGTTCTGTTACTCACCATCAACAAACATATAGTTCTGTTACTCACCATCAAGGGACATATAGTTCTGTTACTCACCATCAACAAACATATAGTTCTGTTACTCACCATCAACAAACATATAGTTCTGTTACTCACCATCAAGGGACATATAGTTCTGTTACTCACCATCAAGGGACATATAGTTCTGTTACTCACCATCAACAAACATATAGTTCTGTTACTCACCATCAAGGGACATATAGTTCTGTTACTCACCATCAACAAACACGTAGGTATGCTGCTCACCATCATAGGACATAGAGTCCTGTTACTCACCATCAAGACAAATATAGTTCTGTTACTCACCATCAAGACAAATATAGTTCTGTTACTCACCATCATAGGACATAGAGTCCTGTTACTCACCATCAAGACAAATATAGTTCTGTTACTCACCATCAAGGGACATATAGTTATGTTACTAACCATCAACAAACATATAGTTCTGTTACTCACCATCAAGGGACATAGCAGCAGGTTCTGTTATCACCATCAACAAACATATAGTCTGTTACTCACCATCAAGGGACATATAGTTCTGGTTACTCACCATCAAGTATAAATATAAACCTTGTTACTCACCATCAAGACAAATATAGTCTGCCATCATCATCATGGACATATAGTTATGTTACTTACCATCAAGGACATATAGTTCATATCACCAACAACATGAGGCATAAATGCTGACAACATTACAATTGCTCACCGATAAAGAGTAATCTAATATAATGGCACAGGGTATAAGAATAGAATAGACAAGAATAGACTAGACTAGGAACCCCCAGTGAGGATAACTGACAGTATAGAATAGAACAGACTAGGAAAACCTGGTGGGGATAACTGACAGTATACAATATAATAGATTAGGAAACCCCAATAATGATAACTGACAGTATAGAATGGAATAGATTAGAAGCCACAGTGAGGATAATTGACAGTATAGAATAGATTAGAAGCCACAGTGAGGATAATTGACAGTATAGAATAGACTAGAAGCCTCAGTGAGGATAATTGACAGTATAGAATAGACTAGAAGCCCCAGTGAGGATAATTGACAGTATAGAATAGAATAGACTAGAAGCCCCAGTGAGGATAATTGACAATATATTATAGAATAGACTAGAAGCCCCAGTAAGGATAACTGACAGTATAGCAAAGAATAGACTAGAAGCCACAGTGAGGATAATTGACAGTATAGAATAGACTAGAAGCCCCAGTGAGGATAATTGACAGTATAGAATAGAATAAACTAGAATCCCCAGTGAGGATAATTGACAGTATAAAATAGACTAGAAGCCCCCAGTGAAGATAACTGACAGTATAGAATAGAATAAACTAGAATCCCCAGTGAGGATAATTTACAGTATAGAATAGACTAGAAGCTCCAGTGAGGATAACTCACAGTATAGAATAGAATAGACTAGAAGCCCCAGTGAGGATAATTTACAGTATAGAATAGAATAAACTAGAATCCCCAGTGAGGATAACTGACAGTAGCCTACATATCTTGGTCCTATGGACATGAAACATTATAGACCTGGATGGAATAGAAGTGTACAGTAGCTGAAATATTACACACCGAACTGCATGTTACACCCCAGAACCAATGTATCTCTATATCACTATATATCTATATACAGCTCTTACTACTTCAATCTTAACATCACTATTACATAAATGTCTTTGATTATTTTGTTTCCAACACGTCACCAGCATCAGCAGTACTAGCAGCTGCCACAAGACAGCACTGTTGATTCACCATGCCGTACCACAGAGACACCATGCCGTACCACAGAGACACCATGCCGTACCACCACCTCACAATGATATAAGGAATGATGGCCTGTTTTAGAATACTGCCTTTTCCCCATCCCCATTTTCTTTTCATTAGTCGCTGCTAACAAAGGTTCTTGGCAGGCGAGCAACATTTCAAATACCCTACATAATGTTCACTGCTGGTAGCTAGGGGGACAATAACTAATTCCAGTGATTATCAATTACAATCAACAGCTTACTAGTTCTAAACGCATAGTTGATTCAATAATGCTGCCTGCCTCTTTCTCCCTTGTTCTCTTCCCATTTTAGCACTGACCACTGATTCACTGGATTTTACACCAGGGAAGGACTTCATGGGAATATCCTCTCTCTCTCTCCCCATCTCTCCCTCCCTCCCCAGAATCAATTAAACATCTGTGGCATATCTCGGCACACCAATCAGACCCTGGTCGTGCACACAACATTAGGCTCTACATCTTAGCAAATATATTATAACTTGCATATTGTCTCTTTCTCGTGATTTCCTTCTCTGTGTCATTGTCTCCTTCCTTCCCCTCAGTCCTTCTAGCCCTCCATGTCTACATACAATGTCTGCATCCCACATGGTAGTCTTTTCCCTTAACTCTGCACTACAGCTGTTCTAACATGGGGATTTGTGAAACGTATTCCTCAGTCTGAGGTGTCTCCACTTACGTCAGTGAATAGTTAGCTTTTTCACTTGGCGCCAACTGGTAAGACGCTTCAGGAGGAAGCTGTAATGGCTAATGGAGCAGTGTGACGTCCTTTACAGAGCTCCCTCTGTGACTGGTCGGTGCTCCTCTGTTTGGCTAGTGAATTATTGATGCCTGTTATGCAGGAAAATAATTCTGCTGTTATTGTTAAGTCTGGTTTGTATTTGGTTTCAATATTGTTTTTGTATTTCCACAGTGTTTATTGAACGGCTGCTTCACGGCTTTATAGCAACAGCTCAATCTGAGTTTCTATAGTCAGTCTGAACTGATTGTCTGT
>NW_025755979.1:0-7108 GCF_021184085.1 Oncorhynchus gorbuscha
CGACTGCCACGCCATCTGGAACATACATACATCTTGGTACAGAACAATGCTGCTGTCCCTGATCTAACGGTTGCGCAGAACAATGCTGCTGTCCCTGATCTAACGGTTGGTACAGAACAACGCTGCTGTCCCTCCTGATCTAACGGTTGGTACAGAACAATGCTGCTGTCCCTCCTGATCTAACGGTTGGTACAGAACAATGCTGCTGTCCCTCCTGATCTAACGGTTGGTACAGAACAATGCTGCTGTCCCTCCTGATCTAACGGTTGGTACAGAACAATGCTGCTGTCCCTGATCTAACGGTTGGTACAGAACAACACTGCTGTCCCTCCCGATCTAACGGTTGGTTGGTACAGAACAATGCTGCTGTCCCTCCTGATCTAACGGTTGGTACAGAACAACGCTGCTGTCCCTCCTGATCTAACGGTTGGTACAGAACAACGCTGCTGTCCCTGATCTAACGGTTGGTACAGAACAATGCTGCTGTCCCTCCTGATCTAACGGTTGGTACAGAACAACGCTGCTGTCCCTCCTGATCTAACGGTTGGTACAGAACAACGCTGCTGTCCCTCCTGATCTAACGGTTGGTACAGAACAATGCTGCTGTCCCTCCTGATCTAACGGTTGGTACAGAACAACGCTGCTGTCCCTCCTGATCTAACGGTTGGTACAGAACAATGCTGCTGTCCCCCTGATCTAACGGTTGGTACAGAACAATGCTGCTGTCCCTCCTGATCTAACGGTTGGTACAGAACAATGCTGCTGTCCCTCCTGATCTAACGGTTGGTACAGAACAATGCTGCTGTCCCTCCTGATCTAACGGTTGGTACAGAACAATGCTGCTGTCCCTCCTGATCTAACGGTTGGTACAGAACAATGCTGCTGTCCCTCCTGATCTAACGGTTGGTACAGAACAATGCTGCTGTCCCTCCTGATCTAACGGTTGGTACAGAACAATGCTGCTGTCCCTCCTGATCTAACGGTTGGTACAGAACAACGCTGCTGTCCCTCCTGATCTAACGGTTGGTACAGAACAATGCTGCTGTCCCTCCCGATCTAACGGTGTTGGTACAGAACAATGCTGCTGTCCCTCCTGATCTAACGGTTGGTACAGAACAACGCTGCTGTCCCTGATCTAACGGTTGGTACAGAACAATGCTGCTGTCCTCTGATCTAACGGTTGGTACAGAACAATGCTGCTGTCCTCCTGATCTAACGGTTGGTACAGAACAATGCTGCTGTCCCTCCTGATCTAACGGTTGGTACAGAACAATGCTGCTGTCCCTCCTGATCTAACGGTTGGTACAGAACAATGCTGCTGTCCCTCCTGATCTAACGGTTGGTACAGAACAATGCTGCTGTCCCTCCTGATCTAACGGTTGGTACAGAACAATGCTGCTGTCCCTCCTGATCTAACGGTTGGTACAGAACAATGCTGCTGTCCCTCCTGATCTAACTGGTTGGTACAGAACAATGCTGCTGTCCCTCCTGATCTAACGGTTGGTACAGAACAATGCTGCTGTCCTCCTGATCTAACGGTTGGTACAGAACAACGCTGCTGTCCCTCCTGATCTAACGGGGTTGGTACAGAACAACGCTGCTGTCCCTCCTGATCTAACGGTTGGTACAGAACAACGCTGCTGTCCCTCCTGATCTAACGGCTGGTACAGGAACAACGCTGCTGTCCCTCCTGATCTAACGGTTGGTACAGAACAATGCTGCTGTCCCTCCTGATCTAACGGTTGGTACAGAACAATGCTGCTGTCCCTCCTGATCTAACGGTTGGTACAGAACAATGCTGCTGTCCCTCCTGATCTAACGGTTGGTACAGAACAATGCTGCTGTCCCTCCTGATCTAACGTTGGTTGGTACAGAACAATGCTGCTGTCCTCCTGATCTAACGGTTGGTACAGAACAATGCTGCTGTCCCTCCTGATCTAACGGTTGGTACAGAACAACGCTGCTGTCCCTCCTGATCTAACGGTTGGTACAGAACAATGCTGCTGTCCCTCCTGATCTAACGGTTGGTACAGAACAATGCTGCTGTCCCTCCTGATCTAACGGTTGGTACAGAACAATGCTGCTGTCCCTGATCTAACGGTTGGTTTTATTTTATTTTTATTTATTTCACCTTTATTTAACCAGGTAGGCTAGTTGAGAACAAGTTCTCATTTGCAACTGCGACCTGGCCAAGATAAAGCATAGCAGTGTGAACAGACAACACAGAGTTACACATGGAATAAACAATTAACAAGTCAATAACACAGTAGAAAAAAATGGGCAGTCTATATACAATGTGTGCAAAAGGCATGAGGAGGTAGGCAAATAATACAGTTTTGCAGATTAACACTGGAGTGATAAATGATCAGATGGTCATGTACAGGTAGAGATATTGGTGTGCAAAAGAGCAGAAAAATAAATAAATAAAAACAGTATAAAAAACAGTATGGGAATGAGGTAGGTGAAAATGGGTGGGCTATTTTCCTATAGACTATGTACAGCTGCAGCGATCGGTTAGCTGCTCGGATAGCTGATGTTTGAAGTTGGTGAGGGAGATAAAAGTCTCCAACTTCAGCGATTTTTGCAATTCGTTCCAGTCACAGGCAGCAGAGTACTGGAACGAAAGGCGGCCAAATGATGTGTTGGCTTTAGGGATGATCAGTGAGATACACCTGCTGGAGCGCGTGCTACGGATGGGTGTTGCCATCGTGACCAGTGAACTGAGATAAGGCGGAGCTTTACCTAGCATGGACTTGTAGATGACCTGGAGCCAGTGGGTCTGGCGACGAATATGTAGTGAGGGCCAGCCGACTAGAGCATACAAGTCGCAGTGGTGGGTGGTATAAGGTGCTTTAGTGACAAAACGGATGGCACTGTGATAGACTGCATCCAGTTTGCTGAGTAGAGTGTTGGAAGCCATTTTGTAGATGACATCGCCGAAGTCGAGGATCGGTAGGATAGTCAGTTTTACTAGGGTAAGCTTGGCAGCGTGAGTGAAGGAGGCTTTGTTGCGGAATAGAAAGCCGACTCTTGATTTGATTTTCGATTGGAGATGTTTGATGTGGGTCTGGAAGGAGAGTTTGCAGTCTAGCCAGACACCTAGGTACTTATAGATGTCCACATATTCAAGGTCGGAACCATCCAGGGTGGTGATGCTAGTCGGGCATGCGGGTGCAGGCAGCGATCGGTTGAAAAGCATGCATTTGGTTTTACTCGCGTTTAAGAGCAGTTGGAGGCCACGGAAGGAGTGCTGTATGGCATTGAAGCTCGTTTGGAGGTTAGATAGCACAGTGTCCAATGACGGGCCGAAAGTATATAGAATGGTGTCGTCTGCGTAGAGGTGGATCAGGGAATCGCCCGCAGCAAGAGCAACATCATTGATATACACAGAGAAAAGAGTCGGCCCGAGAATTGAACCCTGTGGCACCCCCATAGAGACTGCCAGAGGACCGGACAGCATGCCCTCCGATTTGACACACTGAACTCTGTCTGCAAAGTAATTGGTGAACCAGGCAGGCAGTCATCAAAAAACCGAGGCTGTTGAGGTCTGCCGATAAGAATATGGTGATTGACAGAGTTGAAAGCCTTAGCGGATCGATGAAGCGGCTGCACAGTACTGTCTTTTATCGATGGCGGTTATGATATCGTTTAGTACCTTGTGTGGCTGAGGTGCACCGTGACCGGCTCAGAAACCAGATTGCACAGCGGAGAAGGTACGGTGGGATTCGAGATGGTCGACCTGTTTGTTGACTTGGCTTTTCGAAGACCTTAGATAGGCAGGGCAGGATGGATATAGGTCTGTAACAGTTTGGGTCAGGGTGTCTCCCCCTTTGAAGAGGGGGATGACAGCGGCAGCTTTCAATCCTTAGGGATCTCAGACGATATGAAAGAGAGGTTGAACAGGCTGGTAATAGGGTTTGCGACAATGGCGGCAGATAGTTTCAGAAATAGCGGGTCCAGATTGTCAAGCCAGCTGGTTTGTACGGGTCCAGGTTTGCAGCTCTTTCAGAACATCTGCTATCTGGATTTAGTGAGAAAGAACCTGGGAGGCTTGGGTGAGGAGCTACGGGCGGAGCTGTTGGCCGAGGTTGGAGTAGCCAGGCGGAAGGCATGGCCAACCGTTAGTGCTTATTGAAGTTTTCGATAATCATGGATTTATCGGTGAGAGGCCGTGTTTCTAGCCTCAGTGCAGTGGGCAGCTGGGAGAGGTGCTCTTGTTCTCATGGACTTCACAGTGTCCCAGAACTTTGAGTTGGAGCTACAGGATGCAAACTTCTGCCTGAAGAAGCTGGCCTTAGCTTTTCCTGACTGACTGACTGTGTGTGGTTCCTGACTTCCCTGAACAGTTGCATATCACGGGGCTATTCGATGCTATTGCAGTCCGCCACAGGATGTTTTGTGCTGGTCGAGGGCAGTCAGGTCTGGAGTGAACCAAGGGCTGTATCTGTTCTTGGTTCTGCATTTTTGAACGGAGCATGCTTATCTAAAATGGTGAGGAAGTTACTTTTAAAGAATGACCATGCATCCTCAACTGACGGGATGAGGTCAATGTCCTTCCAGGATACCCGGGCCAGGTCGATTAGAAAGGCCTGCTCACAGAAGTGTTTTAGGAGCGTTTGACAGTGATGAGGGTGTGGTCGTTTGACATGGGGTTCAAGGCGGATACAGGCGATGAGGCAGTGATCGCTGAGATCCTGGTTGAAGACAGCAGAGGTATATTTGGAGGGCCAGTTGGTCAGGATGACGTCTATGAGGGGTGCCCTTGTTTACAGAGTTAGGGTTGTACCTGGTGGGTTCCTTGATGATTTGAGTGAGATTGAGGGCATCTAGCTTAGATTGTAGGACTGCCGGTGTTAAGCATATCCCAGTTTAGGTCACCTAACAGAACGAACTCTGAAGCTAGATGGGGGCAATCAATTCACAAATGGTGTCCAGGGCACAGCTGGGAGCTGAGGGGGTCGGTAGCAGGCGGCAACAGTGAGAGACTTGTTTCTGGAGAGAGTAATTTTCAAAATTAGTAGTTCAAACTGTTTGGTATGGACCTGGAAAGTATGACATTACTTTGCAGGCTATCTCTGCAGTAGACTGCGACTCCGCCCCCTTGGCAGTTCTATCTTGACGGAAGATGTTATAGTTGGGTATGGAAATCTCTGAATGTTTGGTGGCCTTCCTGAGCCAGGATTCAGACACGGCAAGGACATCAGGGTTAGCAGAGTGTGCTAAAGCAGTGAGTAAAACAAACTTAGGGAGGAGGCTTCTGATGTTGACATGCATAAACCAAGACTTTTCGATCACAGAAGTCAACAAATGAGGGTACCTGGGGACATGCGGGGCCTGGGTTTACCTCCACATCACCCGCGGAACAGAGAAGGAGTAGTATGAGGGTGCGGCTAAAGGCTATCAAAACTGGTCGCCTAGAGCGTTGGGGGCAGAGGATAAGAGGAGCAGGTTTCTGGGCATGGTAGAGTATATTCAGGGCATAATGCGCAGACAGGGTATGGTGGGGTGCGGGTACAGCGGAGGTAAGCCCAGGCACTGGGTGATGATGAGAGAGGTTGTATCTCTGGACATGCTGGTTGTAATGGGTGATGTCACCGCATGTGTGGGGTGGACAAAGGAGGTAACAGGGGTATGCAGAGTGGATCTAGGGGCTCCATTGTGAACTAAAACAATGATAACTAACCTGAACAACAGTATACAAGGCATATTGACATTTGAGAGAGACATTACAGCGAGGCATACAGTAGTCACAGGTGTTGAATTGAGAAAGCTAGCTAAAAACAGTGGGCGAGGCTAATCAGCTAGCACAACAAACAGCAGGTAAAATGGCGTTGACTAGGCAACTGGGCCGACAGATAAACAAGCAGAGTGGAGTACCGTGATTAATGGGCAGTCCAGTGTGCGTCAGCTATGTAGCCAAGAGATCAGTGTCCAGGGGCAGCGGTGGATGGGGCAGGGGCTGGGCTGGCGAGTGTTATCCAGGTTTTATTTTTTATTTTTAATTTAACTAACAATGACTAAATAGCTTGTAGCTAGTTAGCTGGTTAGTCTGGAGGTTCTTGAGTGTGTCATAAAAATAAAATAAAAATTAAAAGTAAACGATTCCGTACCACAGTGGGTGAGGCAAGTTTCCGGAAGGTATAAACAAAATAAAAATAAAAAAAGAAATAGAAAGTAAATGGAGTTCAGAGTGTTTGGGATGCACGGTGATTCAGATGGTTAGCAGGCCTGTGCTAACAAGCTAACAGTTCGTAGGCCCGGGCTAGACAAGCTAGCCGTTAGCAGGCCGAATTAGCAAGCAGGGAGATAGCGAGGGCTAGAGAGTTAACCTTTGGGGGACGTCGCGATGGGGTGAGTCTGTTTATTCCTCTTCATGCGGTGACATCGACAGACCGGTCGTGGGCCCGGGTGCAATTGTAGCCCAGGAGTATGCTACAGGTGCTCTAGTACGCTAGGTGAGCTGGAGACACAGCGTTTCAGAAAGCTCGCGGGCCTTGGCCGGCAGATGGATCTTTGGCGATGTCAACGAAAAAGCCTGTTGAACCACCTCGACGATTATGTCGGCGGACCAGTCGTGATGGATCGGCGGGCTCCGTGTCGGCAGTAAAGGGTCCAGCCAATTGGCAAAGAGGTATTGTTGGCCTCTTCGGCTAGTCGGGAGATGGGCTTAGCTCGAGGCTAGCTCAAGGCTAATTGGTGCTTGTTTTGGGACAGAGACGTTAGCCAGGAGTAGCCACCGGATTGCAGCTAGCTAGTTGCGATGATCCGGTAAAGGTTCAGAGCTTGCGGTAGGAATCCGGAAGAAAAAGCAGTCTGATGTGCTCTGGGTTGATGTCGCGCTGGTGTCCTAGTTAGCTTTGAAAACCGCTAGCAATGGCTGAGTACTAGCTAGTAGCTGGCTAGCTTCTGATGGGGGTTCCGGTTCTAAAGTAAAGTATAGAAAAAGCAGATCCGTACCACATTGGGTGATGCGGGTTGCAGGAGAGTATAATCAGCTCTAGTTGGAAAGTGAGATTAAAATATGTACAAAATATATACAGAAAAAAAACAGAATAAAACTATATTTACACTAGACACTAGACAGGACGGGACAAGACTAAACACACGT
>NW_025755980.1:0-7107 GCF_021184085.1 Oncorhynchus gorbuscha
GACAGTGTTGATCAGTATGGCATTATCTCCAGACAGTGTTTGATCTGTATGGCATTATCTCCAGACAGTGTTGATCAGTAATAGGACAGTGTGTCATTATCTCCAGACAGTGTTGATCAGTATGGCATTATCTCCAGGCAGTGTTGATCAGTATGGCATTATCTCCAGTGTTGATCAGTAATAGGACAGGTATGGCATTATCTCCAGACAGTGTTGATCAGTATGGCATTATCTCCAGACAGTATTGATCAGTATGGCATTATCTCCAGACAGTGTTGATCAGTATGGCATTATCTCCAGACAGTGTTGATCAGTATGGCATTATCTCCAGACAGTGTTGATCGGTTGCATTATCAGATCAGTGGCATTATCTCCAGACAGTGTTTATCAGTATGGCATTATCTCCAGACAGTGTTTATGTTGATCAGACAGTGTTGATCAGTATTATCTCCACACAGTGTTGACCAGTATGGCATTATCTCCAGACAGCGTTTTGATCAGTAATAGGACAGTATGTCATTATCTCCAGCTAGTATGTTGATCAGTGTAATAGGACAGTATGTCATTATCTCCAGCCAGTGTTGATCAGTAATAGGACAGTATGTCATTATCTCCAGACAGTATTGATCAGTAATAGGACAGTATGCCATTATCTCCAACCAGTGTTGATCAGTAATCTCCAGAGGACAGTATGTCATTATCTCCAGACATTGTTGATCAGTAATAGGACAGTCATTATCTCCAGACATGCCATTATCCCCAGTTAGTATGTTGATCAGTAATAGGACAGTATGGCATTATATCCAACAGTGTTGATCAGTAATAGGACAGTATGTCATTATCTCCAGACATTGTTGATCAGTCCAGACAGTATGCCATTATCCCCAGACAGTATGTTGATCAGTAATAGGACAGGATGGCATTATCTCCAGACAGTGTTGATCAGTATGGCATTATCTCCAGACAGTGTTGATCAGTATGGCATTATCTCCAGACAGTGTTTATCAGTATGGCATTATCTCCAGACAGTGTTGATCAGTATGGCATTATCTCCCAGTGTTGATCAGTATGGCATTATCTCCAGACAGTGTTGATCAGTATGGCATTATCTCCAGACAGTGTTGATCAGTAATGGCAGTATGTCGTTATCTCCAGACAGTGTTGATCAGTATGGCATTATCTCCAGACAGTGTTTATCAGTAATAGGACAGGATGTCATTATCTCCAGACAGTGTTGATCAGTATGGCATTATCTCCAGACAGTGTTGATCAGTATGGCATTATCTCCAGACAGTGTTGATCAGTATGGCATTATCTCCAGACAGTGTTGATCAGTAATAGGACAGGATATCATTATCTCCAGACAGTGTTGATCAGTATGGCATTATCTCCAGACAGTGTTGATCGTGTGGCATTATCTCCAGACAGTGTTGATCAGTATGGCATTATCTCCAGAGAGTGTTGATCAGTATGGCATTATCTCCAGACAGTGTTGATCAGGGTGGCATTATCTCCAGACAGTGTTGATCAGTGTGGCATTATCTCCAGACAGTGTTGATCAGTGTGGCATTATCTCCAGACAGTGTTTATCAGTATGGCATTATCTCCAGACAGTGTTGATCAGTATGGCATTATCTCCACACAGTGTTGACCAGTATGGCATTATCTCCACACAGTGTTGATCAGTAATAGGACAGTATGTCATTATCTCCAGACTAGTATGTTGATCAGTAATAGGACAGTATGTCATTATCTCCAGCCAGTGTTGATCAGTAATAGGACAGTATGTCATTATCTCCAGACAGTATTGATCAGTAATAGGACAGTATGCCATTATCTCCAACCAGTGTTGATCAGTAATAGGACAGTATGTCATTATCTCCAGACATTGTTGATCAGTAATAGGACAGTATGCCATTATCCCCAGTATGTTGATCAGTGTTGATCATACAGGACAGTATGGCATTATCTCCAGACAGTGTTGATCAGTAATAGGACAGTATGGCATTATCTCCAGACAGTGTTGATCAGTATGTCATTATCTCCAGACAGTGTGTTTATCAGTAATATGGGACAGGATGTCATTATCTCCAGACAGTGTTGATCAGTATGGCATTATCTCCAGACAGTGTTGATCAGTATGGCATTATCTCCAGAGAGTGTTGATCAGTATGGCATTATCTCCAGACAGTGTTGATCAGTATGGCATTATCTCCAGGCAGTGTTGATCAGTATGGCATTATCTCCAGACAGTGTTGATCAGTGTGGCATTATCTCCAGACAGTGTTGATCAGTAATAGGACAGTATGTCATTATCTCCAGACAGTGTTGATCAGTATGGCATTATCTCCAGACAGTGTTTATCAGTAATAGGACAGATGTCATTATCTCCAGACAGTGTTGATCAGTATGGCATTATCTCCAGACAGTGTTGATCAGTATGGCATTATCTCCAGACAGTGTTGATCAGTATGGCATTATCTCCAGAGAGTGTTGATCAGTAATAGGACAGGATATCATTATCTCCAGACAGTGTTGATCAGTATGGCATTATCTCCAGACAGTGTTGATCGGTGTGGCATTATCTCCAGACAGTGTTGATCAGTATGGCATTATCTCCAGAGAGTGTTGATCAGTATGGCATTATCTCCAGACAGTGTTGATCAGGGTGGCATTATCTCCAGACAGTGTTGATCAGTGTGGCATTATCTCCAGACAGTGTTGATCAGTATGGCATTATCTCCAGACAGTGTTTATCAGTATGGCATTATCTCCAGACAGTGTTGATCAGTATGGCATTATCTCCAGACAGTGTTGACCAGTATGGCATTATCTCCAGACAGTGTTGATCAGTAATAGGACAGTATGTCATTATCTCCAGCTAGTATGTTGATCAGTAATAGGACAGTATGTCATTATCTCCAGCCAGTGTTGATCAGTAATAGGACAGGTCATTATCTCCAGACAGTATTGATCAGTAATAGGACAGTATGCCATTATCTCCAACCAGTGTTGATCAGTAATCAGTATGTCATTATCTCCAGACATTGTTGATCAGTAATAGGACAGTATGCCATTATCCCCAGTTAGTATGTTGATCAGTAATGGACAGTATGGCATTATCTCCAACAGTGTTGATCAGTAATAGGACAGTATGGCATTATCTCCAGACTCCAGACAGTGTTGATCAGTATGGACATTATCTCCAGACAGTGTTTATCAGTAATAGGACAGATGGCATTATCTCCAGACAGTGTTGATCAGTATGGCATCTCCATATCCAGACAGTGTTGATCAGTGTTGATCAGTATGGCATTATCTCCAGACAGTGTTGATCAGTATGGCATTATCTCCAGAGAGTGTTGATCAGTATGGCATTATCTCCAGGCAGTGTTGATCAGTATGGCATTATCTCCAGACAGTGTTGATCAGTGTGGCATTATCTCCAGACAGTGTTGATCAGTAATAGGCAGTATGTCGTTATCTCCAGACAGTGTTGATCAGTATGGCATTATCTCCAGACAGTGTTTATCAGTAATAGGACAGGATGTCATTATCTCCAGACAGTGTTGATCAGTATGGCATTATCTCCAGACAGTGTTGATCAGTGTGGCATTATCTCCAGACAGTGTTGATCAGTATGGCATTATCTCCAGAGAGTGTTGATCAGTAATAGGACAGGATATCATTATCTCCAGACAGTGTTGATCAGTATGGCATTATCTCCAGACAGTGTTGATCAGTGTGGCATTATCTCCAGACAGTGTTGATCAGTATGGCATTATCTCCAGACAGTGTTGATCAGTATGGCATTATCTCCAGACAGTGTTGATCAGGGTGGCATATCTCCAGACAGTGTTGACCAGTGTGGCATTATCTCCAGACAGTGTTGATCAGTGTGGCATTATCTCCAGACAGTTTATCAGTATGGCATTATCTCCAGACAGTGTTGATCAGTATGGCATTATCTCCACACAGTGTTGATCAGTATGGCATTATCTCCACACAGTGTTGATCAGTAAGAAGGACAGTATGTCATTATCTCCAGCTAGTATGTTGATCAGGACATGTCATTATCTCCAGCCAGTGTTGATCAGTAATAGGACAGTATGTCATTATCTCCAGACAGTGTTGATCAGTATAGGACATTATCTCCAACCAGTGTTGATCAGTAATAGGACAGTATGTCATTATGGCATTATCTCAGTATGCCATTATCCCCAGTTAGTATGAGTAATAGGACAGTATGGCATTATCTCCAGACAGTGTTGATCAGTAATAGGACAGTATGGCATTATCTCCAGACAGTGTTGATCAGTATGTCATTATCTCCAGACAGTGTTTATCAGTAATAGGACATGATGTCATTATCTCCAGACAGTGTTGATCAGTATGGCATTATCTCCAGACAGTGTTGATCAGTATGGCATTATCTCCAGAGAGTGTTGATCAGTATGGCAGTATCTCCAGACAGTGTTGATCAGTATGGCATTATCTCCAGGCAGTGTTGATCAGTATGGCATTATCTCCAGACAGTGTTGATCAGTGTGGCATTATCTCCAGACAGTGTTGATCAGTAATAGGGCAGTATGTCGTTATCTCCAGACAGTGTTGATCAGTATGGCATTATCTCCAGACAGTGTTTATCAGTAATAGGACAGGATGTCATTATCTCCAGACAGTGTTGATCAGTATGGCATTATCTCCAGACAGTGTTGATCAGTGTGGCATTATCTCCAGACAGTGTTGATCAGTATGGCATTATCTCCAGAGAGTGTTGATCAGTAATAGGACAGGATATCATTATCTCCAGACAGTGTTGATCAGTATGGCATTATCTCCAGACAGTGTTGATCGGTGTGGCATTATCTCCAGACAGTGTTGATCAGTATGGCATTATCTCCAGAGAGTGTTGATCAGTATGGCATTATCTCCAGACAGTGTTGATCAGGGTGGCATTATCTCCAGACAGTGTTGATCAGTGTGGCATTATCTCCAGACAGTGTTGATCAGTGTGGCATTATCTCCAGACAGTGTTTATCAGTATGGCATTATCTCCAGACAGTGTTGATCAGTATGGCATTATCTCCACACAGTGTTGACCAGTATGGCATTATCTCCACACAGTGTTGATCAGTAATAGGACAGTATGTCATTATCTCCAGCTAGTATGTTGATCAGTAAGGGACAGTATGTCATTATCTCCAGCCAGTGTTGATCAGTAATAGGACAGTATGTCATTATCTCCAGACAGTATTGATCAGTAATAGGACAGTATGTCATTATCTCCAACCAGTGTTGATCAGTAATAGGACAGTATGTCATTATCTCCAGACATTGTTGATCAGTAATAGGACAGTATGCCATTATCCCCAGTTAGTATGTTGATCAGTAATAGGACAGTATGGCATTATCTCCAGACAGTGTTGATCAGTAATAGGACAGTATGGCATTATCTCCAGACAGTGTTGATCAGTATGTCATTATCTCCAGACAGTGTTTATCAGTAATAGGACAGGATGTCATTATCTCCAGACAGTGTTGATCAGTATGGCATTATCTCCAGACAGTGTTGATCAGTATGGCATTATCTCCAGAGAGTGTTGATCAGTATGGCATTATCTCCAGACAGTGTTGATCAGTATGGCATTATCTCCAGGCAGTGTTGATCAGTATGGCATTATCTCCAGACAGTGTTGATCAGTGTGGCATTATCTCCAGACAGTGTTGATCAGTAATAGGGCAGTATGTCGTTATCTCCAGACAGTGTTGATCAGTATGGCATTATCTCCAGACAGTGTTTATCAGTAATAGGACAGGATGTCATTATCTCCAGACAGTGTTGATCAGTATGGCATTATCTCCAGACAGTGTTGATCAGTGTGGCATTATCTCCAGACAGTGTTGATCAGTATGGCATTATCTCCAGAGAGTGTTGATCAGTAATAGGACAGGATATCATTATCTCCAGACAGTGTTGATCAGTATGGCATTATCTCCAGACAGTGTTGATCGGTGTGGCATTATCTCCAGACAGTGTTGATCAGTATGGCATTATCTCCAGAGAGTGTTGATCAGTATGGCATTATCTCCAGACAGTGTTGATCAGGTGGCATTATCTCCAGACAGTGTTGATCAGTGTGGCATTATCTCCAGACAGTGTTGATCAGTGTGGCATTATCTCCAGACAGTGTTTATCAGTATGGCATTATCTCCAGACAGTGTTGATCAGTATGGCATTATCTCCACACAGTGTTGACCAGTATGGCATTATCTCCACACAGTGTTGATCAGTAATAGGACAGTATGTCATTATCTCCAGCTAGTATGTTGATCAGTAATAGGACAGTATGTCATTATCTCCAGCCAGTGTTGATCAGTAATAGGACAGTATGTCATTATCTCCAGACAGTATTGATCAGTAATAGGACAGTATGCCATTATCTCCAACCAGTGTTGATCAGTAATAGGACAGTATGTCATTATCTCCAGACATTGTTGATCAGTAATAGGACAGTATGCCATTATCCCCAGTTAGTATGTTGATCAGTAATAGGACAGTATGCCATTATCTCCAACCAGTGTTGATCAGTAATAGGACAGGCATTATCTCCAGACATTGTTGATCAGTAATAGGACAGTATGCCATTATCCCCAGTTAGTGTTGATCAGTAATAGGACAGTATGGCATTATCTCCAGACAGTGTTGATCAGTAATAGGACAGTATGGCATTATCTCCAGACAGTGTTGATCAGTATGTCATTATCTCCAGACAGTGTTTATCAGTAATAGGACAGGATGTCATTATCTCCAGACAGTGTTGATCAGTATGGCATTATCTCCAGACAGTGTTGATCAGTATGGCATTATCTCCAGAGAGTGTTGATCCATCTCCAGACAGTGTTGATCAGTATGGCATTATCTCCAGGCAGTGTTGATCAGTATGGCATTATCTCCAGACAGTGTTGATCAGTGTGGCATTATCTCCAGACAGTGTTGATCAGTATTAGGCAGTATGTCGTTATCTCCAGACAGTGTTGACTCAGTATGGCATTATCTCCAGACAGTGTTTATCAGTAATAGGACAGGGATGTCATTATCTCCAG
>NW_025755981.1:0-7106 GCF_021184085.1 Oncorhynchus gorbuscha
CTTCCTGTATGTATGTATGTATCTTGTTCATCTCTACCTGTATGTGTGGATCTTGTTAATCTCTTCCTGTATGTATGTATCTTGTTCATCTCTTCCTGTATGTGTGGATCTTGTTAATTCATCTTGTTCATCTCTACCTGTATGTGTGTGGATCTTGTTAATCTCTTCCTGTATGTATGTATGTATGTATGTATGTATCTTGTTCATCTCTACCTGTATGTATGTATGTATCTTGTTCATCTCTTCCTGTATGTGTGGATCTTGTTAATCTCTTCCTGTATGTATGTATGTATCTTGTTCATCTCTACCTGTATGTGTGGATCTTGTTAATCTCTTCCTGTATGTATGTATGTATCTTGTTCATCTCTACCTGTATGGATGTATCTTGTTCATCTCTTCCTGTATGTGTGGATCTTGTTAATCTCTTCCTGTATGTATGTATGTATCTTGTTCATCTCTACCTGTATGTATGTATCTTGTTCATCTCTTCCTGTATGTGTGGATCTTGTTAATCTCTTCCTGTATGTATGTATCTTGTTCATCTCTTCCTGTATGTGTGGATCTTGTTAATCTCTTCCTGTATGTATGTATCTTGTTCATCTCTTCCTGTATGTGTGGATCTTGTTCATCTGTAATGATAATAATCTAGAACAGATGTTACAGTAAACCCTATAGCTTAACATCACTATCAGGAGAGAGAATAGAGGGAGAGAGATAATAGAGGGAGAATAGCGGGAGACAGAGAATAGAGGGAGAGAGAGAATAGAGGGAGAGAGAGAATAGAGGGAGAATAGCGGGAGAGAGAGAATAGAGGGAGAGAGATAATAGAGGGAGAATAGAGGGAGACAGAGAATAGAGGGAGAGAGAGAATAGAGGGAGAATAGCGGGAGAGAGAGAATAGAGGGAGAGAGATAATAGAGGGAGAATAGAGGGAGAGAGAGAATAGAGGGAGAGAGAGAATAGAGGGAGAGAGAGAATAGAGGGAGAGAGAGAATAGAGGGAGAGAGATAATAGAGGGAGAATAGAGGGAGACAGAGAATAGAGGGAGAGAGATAATAGAGGGAGAATAGAGGGAGAGGGAGAATAGAGGGAGAATAGAGGGAGACAGAGAATAGAGGGAGAGAGATAATAGAGGAAGAGAGAGAATAGAGGGAGAGAGATAATAGAGGAAGAGAGTGAATAGAGGGAGAGAGAGAATAGAGGGAGACAGAGAATAGAGGGAGAGAGAGAATAGAGGGAGAATAGCGGGAGAGAGAGAATAGAGGGAGAATAGCGGGAGAGAGAGAATAGAGGGAGACAGAGAATAGAGGGAGAGAGATAATAGAGGGAGAGGGATAATAGAGGAAGAGAGTGAATATAGGGAGAGAGAATAGAGGGAGACACACCTTTGACTCTGGTTCTTGTCATGTCTTTAGAGAGGGTCCTCTCATCTGCCAGTGTGATTAAACTCTCCTGCACACACACACACACACTCTCTCATGTCTGTGTTGTGAAGGGTAAGGACAGAGATCATATGTGCGTGTTGGGGCCAGTGATGATAGCCAGGGACATTATTACTGTGCTGCTAGAAAAAGCCATCTGCCATCTCTCAGGGGTGTGGTCTCTCTGATCCTCTGATCCTCTCTGATGGCTTAATACACACAATAACAGCAGTGTAATGTGATATCTGTACTGAGGTACACACACACACACACACACACACACACACACACACACACACACACACACACACACACACACACACACACACACACACACACACACACACACACACACACTGTCTTCATGTACTCTCCACTCTTGACCCCTGGAATGTCGGCGATGGAATGTGATCCGGTATCAGTTAAAAGGATTCCTGGGATCAAACAGGAGTCTGTGCCTCTCCCTATCCCAGCCTGGATTAAACACAAGACATGGAAACACAGGAGTGTGTGGAGGAGGGAGAGAGAGAGAGAAGGGGAGAGAGAGAGAGAAGGGGAGAGAGAGAGAAGAAGAGAGAGAGAAAGGGAAGAAGAGAGAGAGGGAGAGAAGAAGAGAGGGAGAGAGACAAAGGGAAGAAGAGAGGGAGAGAGGAAAGAGAGAGAGGGAGAGAGAGGGAAGAAGAGAGGGAGAGAGGAAAGAGAGAGAGGGAAGAAGAGAGGGAGAGAGAGAGAGAAAGGGAGAGAGAGGGAGAAAGGGAAGGAGAAAGGGAGAGAGGGAGAGAGAGGGAGGGAAGAGGGGGAGGAGCAGTACTCCATCCTCACCTTGTCTTGTATTGTCATTACATCATTATTCAGGCAGGCTGCTCCATGTCTCTACTGCCTGCACTGTCATTCATTACACGGCTTTGGCCCTCAGACAGACAGACATATCATCCACAGCTGGGAATACCGTGTGTGTGTGTGTGTGATGGGGGGGATAAAGTAGATATGACAAGAGATCAGCATCACATGGACTTTTTCCTAAAACATACTGCTACCCTCTCTGCTGGGGAGCCAGTCAGTCAGCCAGTCACCAAGTTAGCCATCCTGCCAGTCACCCGGTCAGTCCCCCAGTCAGCCAGTCTTCCAGTCACCCAGTCAGTCAGTCACCCAGTTAGCCAGTCACCCAGTTAGCCAGTTAGCCAGTCACCCAGTTAGCAAGTCACCCAGTCAGCCAGTCACCCAGTCAGCCAGTCAGCCAGTCACCCAGTTAGCCAGTCACCCACTTAGCCAGTCACCCACTTAGCCAGTCACCCAGTTAGCCAGTCACCCAGTTAGCCAGTCACCCAGTCAGCCAGTCACCCAGTTAGCCAGTCAGTCACCCAGTCAGCCAGTCACCCAGTTAGACAGTCAGCCAGTCACCCAATTAGCCAGTCACCCAGTCAGCCAGTCACCCAGTTAGCCAGTCAGCCAGTCAGCCAGTCAGCCATCCCCACCCTCCCACCCAGTAGCTTTGTACTGTACAGTCAGGGTTACTTGACAGAATAGTTGTTCCACTGTTTTGACTGCAACAAGTCGCTGTCTTTCATGACCTGTTTTCAAAGTGAGACTGGATGGGCTGGTGGTTTCCAGGGAGGCTTGATTGTGTTCCTGTGTGTCTGTGTGTGTGTGTTCCTGTGTGTCTGTGTGTGTGTGTTCCTGTGTGTCTGTGTGTGTGTGTGTGTCTGTGTGTCCGTGTCTGTGTGTGTGTGTGTGTGTGTGTGTCTGCTTTGTCTCTTCCACTAAGCTCCAGCTGCTGTGTCCTCCTGTTAGCGTTTCATGTTTCAGGTAACACACACTCATACACACACACACATTTCTGCGTACAGTATTCTATTCCTCAGTATGTTTTTCTCAGCCGGTGGCCTCAATAAGATGTATGTGTATTAACCTGATTAGGCTGGTTCAGTGGAGTGGACAGAACAGTGGAGTAGACAGAACAGTGGACTGGACAGAACAGTGTTGAGATGTGGAGTGGACAGAACAGTGTTGAGATGTGGAGTGGACAGAACAGTGGAGTGGACAGAACAGTGGAGTGGACAGAACAGTGGAGTGGACAGAACAGTGGAGTGGACAGAACAGTGTTGAGATGTGGAGTGGACAGAACAGTGGAGTGGACAGAACAGTGGAGGGGACAGAACAGTGGAGGGGACAGAACAGTGGAGGGGACAGAACAGTGGAGGGGACAGAACAGTGGAGGGGACAGAACAGTGGAGTGGACAGAATAGTGTTGAGATGTGGAGTGGACAGAACAGTGGAGTGGACAGAACAGTGGAGTGGACAGAACAGTGTTGAGATGTGGAGTGGACAGAACAGTGGAGTGGACAGAACAGTGGACTGGACAGAACAGTGTTGAGATGTGGAGTGGACAGAACAGTGTTGATGATGTGGAGTGGACAGAACAGTGGAGTGGACAGAACAGTGGAGTGGACAGAACAGTGGAGTGACAGAACAGTGGACTGACAGAACAGTGTTGAGATGTGGAGGGACAGAACAGTGTTGATGATGTGGACAGAACAGTGGAGTGGACAGAACAGTGGAGTGGACAGAACAGTGGGAGTGGACAGAACAGTGGAGTGGACAGAACAGTGGAGTGGACAGAATAGTGGAGTGGACAGAATAGTGGAGTGGACAGAACAGTGTTGATGATGTGGACAGAACAGTGGGAGGGACAGAACAGTGGAGTGGACAGAACAGTGGAGTGGACAGAACAGTGGAGTGGACAGAACAGTGGAGTGGACAGAACAGTGGAGTGGACAGAACAGTGGAGTGGACAGAACAGTGGAGTGGACAGAACAGTGGAGTGGACAGAATAGTGGAGTGGACAGAACAGTGTGTCTTTAAATGCTGTAAATGAAGTCAATTGAGTCCTGTGAGAGAGAGAGTGTGTGTTTGTGAGAGGGGGCATGGTGTGTGACCTCTTGTCTCAGACTTTAATTAAAAAATCTCACCCAGACGTCCTCTTCCACGCCATGGCTCAGATTCCCACAGCTCTGTTCACACACACACACACACACACACACACACACACACACACACACACACACACACACACACACACACACACACACACACACACACACACACACACACACACACACACACACACACACACACACACACACACACACACACACACACACACACACACACACACATTCCCGGTGCATCCTGCAGCTCACCACATGTCCTTCCACCTTTCTCTCTCCTCTCTCTGCTTGATGACTTTTCCATGAAAGGCTTTTTCATTAATCCACCTCAGGGAACCTCAGCTCTCTGTCTCCACTTCACAGAGCACACACACACACACACACACACACACACACACACACACACACACACACACACACACACACACACACACACACACACACACACACACACACACACACACACACACACACACACACACACACTAAGGCTGGCTAGGCTGTGTTACTGTAAAGTTATTTAGCCACTCGGGCTAGGCTGGCTAGGCCGTGTTACTGTAAAGTTATTTAGTGACTAGGGCTAGGCCGTGTTACTGTAAAGTTATTTAGCAACTAGGGCTAGGCTGTGTTACTGTAAAGTTATTTAGTGACTAGGGCTAGGCTGGCTAGGCCGTGTTACTGTAAAGTTATTTAGTGACTAGGACTAGGCTGGCTAGGCCGTGTTACTGTGAAGTTATTTAGTGACTAGGGCTAGGCTGGCTGGCTGTGTTACTGTAAAGTTATTTAGCCACTAGGGCTAGGCTGGCTAGGCTGTGTTACTGTAAAGTTATTTAGCCACTAGGGCTAGGCTGTGTTACTGTAAAGTTATTTAGCCACTAGGGCTAGGCTGTGTTACTGTAAAGTTATTTAGCCACTAGGGCTATGCTGGCTAGGTCATGTTACTGTAAAGTTATTTAGTGACTCGGGCTAGGCTGGCTAGGCCGTGTTACTGTAAAGTTATTGTTAAAGCCCTGGTTAAAAA
This sequence comes from Oncorhynchus gorbuscha, assembly GCF_021184085.1. NCBI lineage: Eukaryota > Metazoa > Chordata > Actinopteri > Salmoniformes > Salmonidae > Oncorhynchus > Oncorhynchus gorbuscha. Next base: position 5,391 of record NW_025755981.1, read on the forward strand.
CCAACTGGAGGGGAACTGTTGCCCTGGTTAAAAACCAACTGGAGGGGAACTGTTGCCCTGGTTAAAAACCAACTGGAGGGGAACTGTTGCCCTGGTTAAAAGCCAACTGGAGGGGAACTGTTGCCCTGGTTAAAAACCAACTGGAGGGGAACTGTTGCCCTGGTTAAAAACCAACTGGAGGGGAACTGTTGCCCTGGTTAAAAGCCAACTGGAGGGGAACTGTTGCCCTGGTTAAAAACCAACTGGAGGGGAACTGTTGCCCTGGTTAAAAACCAACTGGAGGGGAACTGTTGCCCTGGTTAAAAGCCAACTGGAGGGGAACTGTTGCCCTGGTTAAAAGCCAACTGGAGGGGAACTGTTGCCCTGGTTAAAAGCCAACTGGAGGGGAACTGTTGCCCTGGTTAAAAGCCAACTGGAGGGGAACTGTTGCCCTGGTTAAAAGCCAACTGGAGGGGAACTGTTGGATACACACACACATGGATGATGATACACACACACACACACACACACACACACACACACACACACACACACACACACACACACACACACACACACACACACACACACACACACACACACACACACACACACACACACACACACACACACACACACACTAAGGCTGGCTAGGCTGTGTTACTGTAAAGTTATTTAGCCACTCGGGCTAGGCTGGCTAGGCCGTGTTACTGTAAAGTTATTTAGTGACTAGGGCTAGGCCGTGTTACTGTAAAGTTATTTAGCAACTAGGGCTAGGCCGTGTTACTGTAAAGTTATTTAGCAACTAGGGCTAGGCTGTGTTACTGTAAAGTTATTTAGTGACTAGGGCTAGGCTGGCTAGGCCGTGTTACTGTAAAGTTATTTAGTGACTAGGACTAGGCTGGCTAGGCCGTGTTACTGTGAAGTTATTTAGTGACTAGGGCTAGGCTGGCTGGCTGTGTTACTGTAAAGTTATTTAGCCACTAGGGCTAGGCTGGCTAGGCTGTGTTACTGTAAAGTTATTTAGCCACTAGGGCTAGGCTGTGTTACTGTAAAGTTATTTAGCCACTAGGGCTAGGCTGTGTTACTGTAAAGTTATTTAGCCACTAGGGCTATGCTGGCTAGGTCGTGTTACTGTAAAGTTATTTAGTGACTCGGGCTAGGCTGGCTAGGCCGTGTTACTGTAAAGTTATTGTTAAAGCCCTGGTTAAAAACCAACTGGAGGGGAACTGTTGCCCTGGTTAAAAACCAACTGGAGGGGAACTGTTGCCCTGGTTAAAAACCAACTGGAGGGGAACTGTTGCCCTGGTTAAAAGCCAACTGGAGGGGAACTGTTGCCCTGGTTAAAAACCAACTGGAGGGGAACTGTTGCCCTGGTTAAAAACCAACTGGAGGGGAACTGCTTGCCCTGGTTAAAAACCAACTGGAGGGGAACTGTTGCCCTGGTTAAAAGCCAACTGGAGGGGAACTGTTGCCCTGGTTAAAAACCAACTGGAGGGGAACTGTTGCCCTGGTTAAAAACCAACTGGAGGGGAACTGTTGCCCTGGTTAAAAAGCCAACTGGAGGGGAACTGTTGCCCTGGTTAAAAGCTAACTGGAGGGGAACTGTTGCCCTGGTTAAAAGCCAACTGGAGGGGAACTGTTGCCCTGGTTAAAAGCCAACTGGAGGGGAACTGTTGCCCTGGTTAAAAGCCAACTGAAGGGGAACAGTTGGATACACACACACATGGATGATGA
>NW_025755982.1:0-7106 GCF_021184085.1 Oncorhynchus gorbuscha
CAGGTGATAGAGGACCCAAAAGCGACTTAACAGAAACAGAGTTTATTCAAGTCCAAACAGGGAATAACAGAAATCCTCTAGTCTGTAGAGGGGAATAACAAGAGAAGCGGCCACAGACTGCAGGTCGCTTCGGGTAGGCGCAGGCCGTAGTAGACAGAGACACCTGCTCACACGCAGCATCTGATGAAGGCAAAAACACGACAGGACAGGGCGAAACACAATCACAGCACGGTGAATACTAAACAAGGAACCGACGGGACAGGAACGGAACACAAAGGAATAAATAGGGACTCTAATCAGGGGAAAGGATCGGGAACAGGTGTGGGAAGACTAAATGATGATTAGGGGAATAGGAACAGCTGGGAGCAGGAACGGAACGATAGAGAGAAGAGAGAGCGAGAGAGTGAGAGAGGGAGGGGGAGAGAGAGGGATAGAAAGAGGGAAAGAACCAAATAAGACCAGCAGAGGGAAACGAATAGAATGGGGAGCACAGGGACAAGACATGATAATAAATGACAAACATGACAGTACCCCCCACTCACCGAGCGCCTCCTGGCGCACTCGAGGAGGAATCCTGGCGGCAACGGAGGAAATCATCGATGAGTGAACGGTCCAGCACGTCCCGAGACGGAACCCAACTCCTCTCCTCAGGACCGTAACCCTCCCAATCCACTAAGTATTGGTGACCCCGTCCCCGAGAACGCATGTCCATGATCTTATGTACCTTGTAAATAGGTGCGCTCTCGACAAGGACGGGAGGGGGGAGGGAAGACGAACGGGGGTGCGAAGAAAGGGCTTAACACAGGAGACATGGAAGACAGGATGGACGCGACGAAGATGTCGCGGAAGAAGCAGTCGCACAGCGACAGGATTGACGACCTGGGAGACACGGAACGGACCAATGAACCGCGGAGTCAACTTACGAGAAGCTGTCGTAAGAGGAAGGTTGCGAGTGGAAAGCCACACTCTCTGGCCGCAACAATACCTTGGACTCTTAATCCTGCGTTTATTGGCGGCTCTCACAGTCTTCCCGCAGACAAAGGCAGACCGGTAGTGAAGCCTAAGGCGATGTGAGACCATGGTCGAGAAGGAATGGGGAGCGGTCTGAGACGACCGGCAGGAGGAGAGTTACCCGACTTAGTCTGCGCGCAGTCCGAACAAGCAGCCACGAAACGGCGCGTGTCACGCTCCTGAGTCGGCCACCAAAAGCGCTGGCGAATAGACGCAAGAGTGCCTCGAACACCGGGATGACCAGCTAACTTGGCAGAGTGAGCCCACTGAAGAACAGCCAGACGAGTGGAAACAGGAACGAAAAGGAGGTTACTAGGACAAGCGCGCGGCGACGCAGTGTGCGTGAGTGCTTGCTTAACCTGTCTTTCAATTCCCCAGACTGTTAACCCGACAACACGCCCATAAGGAAGAATCCCCTCGGGATCAGTAGAAGCCACAGAAGAACTAAACAGACGGGATAAGGCATCAGGCTTGGTGTTCTTGCTACCCGGACGGTAAGAAATCACAAACTCGAAACGAGCGAAAAACAACGCCCAACGAGCTTGACGGGCATTAAGTCGTTTGGCAGAACGGATGTACTCAAGGTTCTTATGGTCTGTCCAAACGACAAAAGGAACGGTCGCCCTCCAACCACTGTCGCCATTCGCCTAGGGCTAAGCGGATGGCGAGCAGTTCACGGTTACCCACATCATAGTTGCGCTCAGATGGCGACAGGCGATGAGAAAAATAAGCGCAAGGATGAACCTTATCGTCAGACTGGAAGCGCTGGGATAGAATGGCTCCCACGCCTACCTCTGAAGGCCAACCTCGACAATGAATTGTCTAGTGACGTCAGGAGTAACGAGGATAGGAGCGGACGTAAAACGTTCTTTTAGAAGATCAAAAGCTCCCTGGGCGGAACCGGACCACTTAAAACACGTCTTGACAGAAGTAAGAGCTGTGAGAGGAGCAGCAACTTGACCGAAATTACGAATGAAACGCCGATAGAAATTAGCGAAACCTAAAAAGCGCTGCAACTCGACACGTGACCTTGGAACGGGCCAATCACTGACAGCTTGGACCTTAGCGGAATCCATCTGAATGCCTTCAGCGGAAATAACGGAACCGAGAAAAGTAACGGAGGAGACATGAAAAGAGCACTTCTCAGCCTTTACGTAGAGACAATTCTCTAAAAGGCGCTGTAGAACACGTCGAACGTGCTGAACATGAATCTCGAGTGACGGAGAAAAATCAGGATATCGTCAAGATAGACAAAAACAAAGATGTTCAGCATGTCTCTCAGAACATCATTAACTAATGCCTGAAAAACAGCTGGCGCATTGGCGAGACCGAACGGCAGAACCCGGTACTCAAAATGCCCTAACGGAGTGTTAAACGCCGTTTTCCACTCGTCCCCCTCTCTGATGCGCACGAGATGGTAAGCGTTACGAAGGTCCAACTTAGTAAAGCACCTGGCTCCCTGCAGAATCTCGAAGGCTGATGACATAAGGGGAAGCGGATAACGATTCTTAACCGTTATGTCATTCAGCCTCGATAATCCACGCAGGGGCGCAGAGTACCGTCCTTCTTCTTAACAAAAAGAACCCCGCCCGGCCGGAGAAGAAGAAGGCACTATGGTACCGGCGTCAAGAGACACAGACAAATAATCCTCGAGAGCCTTACGTTCGGGAGCCGACAGAGAGTATAGTCTACCTCGAGGAGGAGTGGTCCCCGGAAGGAGATCAATACTACAATCATACGACCGGTGAGGAGGAAGGGAGTTGGCTCGGGACCGACTGAAGACCGTGCGCAGATCATGATATTCCTCCGGCACTCCTGTCAAATCGCCAGGTTCCTCCTGAGAAGTAGGGACAGAAGAAACGGGAGGGATGGCAGACATTAAACACTTCACATGACAAGAAACGTTCCAGGATAGGATAGAATTACTAGACCAATTAATAGAAGGATTATGACATACTAGCCAGGGATGACCCAAACAACAACAGGTGTAAACGGTGAACGGAAAATCAAAAAGAAATAGTCTCACTGTGGTTACCAGATACTGTGAGAGTTAAAGGTAGTGTCTCAAATTTGATACTGGGAAGATGACTACCATCTAAGGCAAACATGGGCGTAGGCTTGTCTAACGGTCTGAAAGGAATGTTATGTTTCCGAACCCATGCTTCGTCCATGAAACAACCCTCAGCCCCAGAGTCAATCAAGGCACTGCATGTAGCACCCGAACCGGTCCAGCGTAGATGGACCGACATAGTAGTACAAGATCTAGATGAAGAGACCTGAGTAGTAGCGCTCACCAGTAGCCCTCCGCTTACTGATGGGCTCTGGCCTCTTACTGGACATGAATTAACAAAATGTCCAGCAACTCCGCAATAGAGGCACAGGCGGTTGGTGATCCTCCGTTCCCTCTCCTTAGTCGAGATGCGAATCCCTCCCAGCTGCATGGGCTCAGTCTCAAAGCCAGAGGAGGGAGATGGTTGCGATGCGGAGCAGGGAAACACCGTTGATGCGAGCTCTCTTCCACGAGCCCGGTGACGAAGATCTACCCGTCGTTCTATGCGGATGGCGAGAGCAATCAAAGAGTCCACATCTGAAGGAACCTCCCGGGAGAGAATTCATCCTTAACCACTGCGTGAGTCCCTCCAGAAAACGAGCGAGCAGCGCCGGCTCGTTCCACTCACTAGAGGCAGCAAGAGTGCGAAACTCAATAGAATAATCCGTTATGGACCGTTCACCTTGGCATAAGGAAGCCAGGGCCCTAGAAGCCTCCCTACCAAAAACTGAACGGTCAAAAACCCGAATCATCTCCTCTTTAAAGTTCTGGAACTTGTTAGAGCAATCAGCCCTTGCCTCCCAGATAGCTGTGCCCCATTCTCGAGCCCGGCCAGTAAGGAGTGAAATGACGTAAGCAACCCGAGCTCTCTCTAGAGTATGTGTTGGGTTGAGAGAGAACACAATCTCACACTGCGTGAGAAAGGAGCGGCACTCAGTGGGCTGCCCGGAGTAGCAAGGTGGGTTATTAACCCTAGGTTCTGGAGGCTCGGCAGGCCAGGAAGTAACAGGTGGCACGAGACGTAGACTCTGGAACTGTCCAGAGAGGTCGGAAACCTGAGCGGCCAGGTTCTCCACGGCATGGCGAGCAGCAGACAATTCCTGCTCGTGTCTGCCGAGCATGGCTCCTTGGATCTTGACGGCAGTGTAACGAGCGTCTGAAGTCGCTGGGTCCATTCCTTGGTCGGTTCCTTCTGTCATGCAGGTGATAGAGGACCCAAAAGCGACTTAACAGAAACAGAGTTTATTCAAGTCCAAACAGGGAATAACAGAAATCCTCTAGTCTGTAGAGGGGAATAACAAGAGAAGCGGCCACAGACTGCAGGTCGCTTCGGGTAGGCGCAGGCCGTAGTTGACAGAGACACCTGCTCACACGCAGCATCTGATGAAGGCAAAAACACGACAGGACAGGGCGAAACACAATCACAGCACGGTGAATACTAAACAAGGAACCGACGGGACAGGAACGGAACACAAAGGAATAAATAGGGACTCTAATCAGGGGAAAGGATCGGGAACAGGTGTGGGAAGACTAAATGATGATTAGGGGAATAGGAACAGCTGGGAGCAGGAACGGAACGATAGAGAGAAGAGAGAGCGAGAGAGTGAGAGGGGGAGGGGGAGAGAGAGGGATAGAAAGAGGGAAAGAACCCAATAAGACCAGCAGAGGGAAACGAACAGAATGGGGAGCCTACACTACACTACCTATACACCTATATGAGGTACACCTTGCTGCTGGTGAGACTACTGATCCACACTACCTATAGCCTATACTACACCACTACCTATAGCCTATACTACACTACCTTTGACACTGTGTTAACTAACCTAGAGAGCTTCACTACACTACAACTATCCTTCTCTGTGGCCTCCAATTGCTCTTAACACAACTACACTACCAAATGCCTATACTTCACTACATATAGCCTACTCTGCACTACCTGTCCAACATACACTACATATGGAGCCTATACTGGACTTAGAATACATATAGCCTATACTACACTAAATACCTAGGTGTCTGGTTAGACTGTAAACTCTCCTTCCAGACCCACATCTACATCTCCAATCCAAAGTTAAATCTAGAATTGGCTCCTATTACACTACCAAAGCATACTTCACTCATGCTGCCAAACATACCCTTGTAAAAGAGACCATCCTACCAATCCTCGACTTCAGCGATGTCATTTACTAAAATAGCCTCCAATAACCTACTCAACACTACCTGGATGCAGTCTATCACAGTGCAACTACACTCACCATAGCCTATACTACCCACCATTGCACCTGTACGCACCTCGTTGGCTGGCCCTGCACTACCTGCCGCCAAACCCACTGGCCTCATGCATCTATAAGACCCTGCTAGGTAAAGTCCCCCCTTATCTATAGCCTATGCTGGTCACCATAGCATCACCCACACAGCACCTCCAGCAGGCCATGCTCTCTGCGCCCCCAAAACCTATTCTTTCTTGGCCGCACTGCCTTCCAGTTTTCTGCTTCAATGACTGGAACGAACTACAAAATCTCTGCTACACTACTGGAAACACTTATTACTACACTAGCTTTAAGCACCAACTGTCAGAGCAGCATCACAGATTACTGCACCTGTACATACACTGGTTAATTTAGCCCAAACAACTACCTCTTTTCCTTACTGTATTTATTTTATTTATTTATTTATTTTGTCCTTTGCAGAAATTTCTACTTTGCACTTGATTGCAGGGGGCAAATCTACCATTCCAGTGTTTTACTTGCTATATTGTATTACTTTGCCACCATGGCCTTTTTTTTGGTTCCCTTAAGACTCATTTGCTCAAATCGGTCCTATAGACTTGTTCCTACTGTATTATTGACTGTTATGTTTGTTTTACAGGTTAGGGTTGTAACTCTGTGTTAGGTTGTAGGTTAGGAACTGCTTAGGTTTAGGGTTAGGGGTCACAATTGTAAATGAGAACTTAGGGAGTCTCAACTTGCATACCTGGTTAGGTTAAGGGTTAGAGGTAAATTTAAGGGTTATGTGCCATGAGAAGTTTATTAAGGTTGAGAGGTTAGGGCCCCAAGAAGACAAGGGTTTAGATTAAAGGGTTGGGTGAACTTCAAGGGTTGTGCTGCCGCAGCTTAGAAGGTGGTTGGAGAGAGGGCATTCATGTTAGAGTGCCCTCTAGATTACTCTATGGTCAAATGTAAACACAAGGGTTAGGGGTTCATTTGGGGGATTTAGGGTTAGGTTAGGGGGTTAGGTTGAAGTTAGGGGTTAGGTTAGGGGTTAGGTTAAGGGTTGGGTTGGGGTTAATTTGGGGGTTAGGGGCTAGGTTAGGGGTTAGGGTTAGGTTACTGGGTTAGGGGTTCGGGGTTAGGTTAGGGTTAGGGTTAGGTTAAGGGTTAGGGGTTGGGTTAAGGAGTTAGTTGTTAGGGTTAGGTTAAGGAGTTAGGGGTTAGGGTTAGGATTTAGGGGTTAGGTTAAGGGTTATGGGTTAGGTGTTAGGTTAAGGGTTAGGGGTTAGGAGTTAGTGGTTAGGGTTTAGGAGTTATGGTTAGGTTAAGGGTTAGGGTTAGGGGTTAGAGGTTAGGGTTAGATTAAGGTTTAGGGGTTAGGGTTAAGAGTTAGGGTTAGGTTAAGGTTTAGGTGTTAGGAGTTAGGGTTAAGGGTTAGGGGTTAGGGTTAGGGGTTAGGGTTAGGAGTTAGGGTTAGGTTAAGGTTAGGAGAAAATAGGACTTTGAATAGGAATCAATTGTTTGTTCCCCACAAGGATAGTAAAACACGTGTGTGTGTTGGTCCTTTACATCTGTCACCTCTGTTCAGAGGAGGCTGAGGTGACTGATAGGGTGCTGAGGAGGCTGAGGTGACTGATATGGTGCAGAGGAGGCTGAGGTGACTGATAGGGTGCGGAGGAGGCTGAGGTGACTGATAGGGTGCGGAGGAGGCTGAGGTGACTGATAGGGTGCAGAGGAGGCTGAGGTGACTGATAGGGTGCGGAGGAGGCTGAGGTGACTGATAGGGTGCGGAGGAGGCTGAGGTGACTGATAGGGTGCGGAGGAGGCTGAGG